>NC_090931.1:726378668-726678807 GCF_040938575.1 Ambystoma mexicanum
GATTCACCAAATTCGGATACCTTACCTGCTGCTGCAGCACGTCTTGTCTATAGGCCCCTGCACGCGCTGCTGTGATCATCCAAGGACCCTGGACCAGCCTCAACGAAATCCAACACTAGTGCTGACAAGCGCTGGAGTCCAGGCACTGAAGTAATTTTACTTAACTACTTCATCTCCGACTCCAACGCCTGCCTCCTCTGCAAATGTAGGGTTAACAATCCGTGTGAAACCATGCTGGGCCCGGGTGCCGGCAAACTGTTACATTGTACATTGCCGCCGGCGCCACCTGCCCAGTGCATGCTCACAATATCCCCTGTGGGCCCTGTGGGCCATGGGCCGCCTCGCCTTCCATGCTGTGTGTTGCATGTAACTTTTTTTTCAATCCTTTTTTTTTCAAACTTAATGACAGCTCGCACAAAGAAATACCATACAGGCAGCCGCGAGGCCCCATCTTGCGAGGCCTGGGGCAGTTTTCCCCCCCTGAACCCTTCTCGTGAAGGCCCTGTATAATTATGGCACTCTTTTGTGGTCTTGCTGTGAAGTGTTAGAGGGCCACCAATATTTAGATTTCAAACTGTTGAAACTACACAAATACGCTACGCTTCTATCTGTTGTCCCTGCTTTTCATTTCTTTCTTTCTTGTTGCCGTTAGCATTATAGATTCATACATTTTAAAGTAGTTACCAGGTATTACTGTTGGTTTGCGGTAGGTATTCTTTGTTGTAAGTCATATAATGGGTATCATGAAGTGGCGACTTGTCCATCATAGGTGACAGAATGCCATCTTGCCATCCTGCATGGAGAACCAATACTAATTATAATTATTATTATAATTGCCAACCCATTGAAAACACTGAGCATTCCTTCAATAATGTGCTTCTGGCCTGGCATATTTTTGTTGCACAGTACTGCAGACGCACATGTTATGCTATGTTATAATTCATTTGTATAGCGCTTTATGTACCATTAGTATGATCTCAAAGCGCTGTGGGTTGAACGCCCTCTGGGACCGTGGTCCATATCAGTTGAAGGCGTAGTGTGGCATTTAGTGCCTGGGTGCGATTGGAATGTGAGCCGCCAGGGTGGTTTTGCGGGTTGGCTGCATTCTAAATGCTACTTGTGGTGCAGTGAATGCGAGAGATCAGTGAAGTGTGCGCAGCACCAAGGTGGTCTCTGAGTCTGCATTCTCACTGCCGGGAGGCATGTGTAGGAGATTGTGTGCAGCTAGGCTGATTACTTTGTGGGGTATAGCTGCATTCTACTAGGCTGTTGAGGTGTTTTATGAGCGATATATGTATGTCTGCAGCTAGGCCAAAGTGTTCAATCGGTGTAGCTGCATTCTAATGTTTGTTGATGTAAAAGAGGAGAGTGAGCATAGTGTGGTATGCAAGAGTGTCTGTGGTTATCGGCTCTTGGTCGCTGCAGGAATGCTGATTTATATTGGACAGTCAGTCATTTTCGGGACTGTGGTTGGATTTGTAGGTCCCATTTTCTGAGTCCATGTAGGTATTTTATATCAAGTTGTTGGATTCTTCTTGCAATATTCTGCAGTGATGCTTTGCTGCTGGTTAGTGTTCATTTTCAAGGGACAATGGTCATAGGGGAGGGCTATATGGACACAGCCAGTCCTTTCTGGGCCGCTCTGGGGTTGGACTTGGGGTTGGGGGGGATTTGCCCATTTTCAGAGTCATTGTAGGGATTTTAGGTTATGTTGTTGGGTGCTTATTAAGCTGCTAGGTGGGGGGGGGGGGTCAGGGCTTGTCTTGTGGATTCTCAGGATGATTTTGGTGTAATCAACAATATTTGTGCCAGGTGAGGTTGCGTGAGTGGATGATCACTGGTATTGGGCTCATGTAGAGGTTGAAAAGGAGCAAACAGAGGCAGGTGCCCTGGAGTGCTCCTGTGTTCACTGTTTGAGCTGATGAGGTAAAAGGGGGAAGATAGAAATGTGTTTCTTGCGAAGGAATGAGGCAATCCAGCTGAGTGCCAGGTCTCAGATTCCAAGTAAGTGGAGCGGGTTGAGGAGGATCGAGTGGTTGATGGTGTCAAACGCAGCTGAGAGATCAAGGAGAACCAGAGCGGCACATCCTTCAGAGTCTGTTGTGACCTTGAGGTTGTGTCAGATTGAGATCAGTGTGGTTTCAGTTCCATGGTGAGGCCGAAAGCAGGACTTTGGAATCTAGTAAGTTGTTGGATTCAGCAAAGAGTTTCAGTTGAGAGTAGGCGGAGTGGTCGATGAGTTTCGCCAGGAATCTGGTGTTAGATATAGGTCTGTAATTGGGTGGTTGGGAGGGATTGAGGCTTGGCTTTTTCAGGAGGGATTTGACTTCCGCTATCTTGAAGGGGTATGGGAAGGAGCCAGAGGTGAAGTAGAGATTGAGTATGGATCTGGCCAGCTCTCCTTCACAGGTGGAGGAGAAGCTTTCTTTGAGGGGGAGGCGCGGCAGGGGTCATGGGGGACCCAAAGGATGTTCTGCTGGACAGTAGTTTATGGAATTCTTCGCTCGAGATCAGTTTGAAGGAGTTGAAGGTCAGTGCGTTGGGGCTGGGGGTGTGGTCTCGAGTGCTGGTGGTAGGGCGGGGTGAGTATGGAGAGTTTGGCATTAAGGGCGGCCGTCCTGTCTAGTGCTGTTCTGAGGAAGTGATGGGAGAGCGAGTCACACAGCGCTTGCATGGGGGTGGTAGGGGCAGTGCTGCAACTGGGTTTCACAAATTCCAAGATGATTCTGTGGAGCTCTTTGCTGCTGTAGCAGCAGCTTAGTATTCTATTATAATTTTTTGGTGGACATTTCGGATCTCACATTTGTAGATAGAGTGGTGGTGGTGGGTGAACGGGGATTTGCTAAGGTTTTTATTTTTTATGTTCGCCATCTGTGCCCAAGTGAGCAGTTATGGGTTTTGACGGTCTTCAGGTAGGGCATGAACCATTTGGGAATTGGTCCTTTGCGGGTGTGGGTGGGGCGTGAGGGTGTTAGGGTGTGTTGTTGAGCCAGGAATCAACAGATTCGATAGGTAGAGTTCTATCCGAGGTTGAGAGTGAGCATTGCAAGGCGTTGGCTAACTCAGGTAGTACTTTGACACTGTTCTAGCATTTGTGGTCATTGGGGATACCAGGGCGACTGTTGAGGGGGGTGGTTGTAGTGCAGATATAAAAAGGGAGGGCCGGGTGATTTGTCCAGATGAGCGATTTAGGGGTGTGATTTTGGGCGGATGAGCTGAAGAAATGGTGGTTGCAGGGGGGTTGTGTAAGTAGTGCCAGCATGCTCATCTAGCTCCGGAGTTGGATGTGGGCTGGAGGAAGGCAGTGAATCTGCAAGGCCTGAGGAGCTGCGGGTGGGGTTTATTGGGGAGGTCCAGGTGTTGTCGTGGAGGTTTGAGGATTGTGGGTGGAGCGCCAGAGTGCACCTCTGGCTTGGGAGTTTGTGGTAGCGCGCGGAGTGGCAGGGTTTGGTTCATTGACATTTTCTGTAAGTGCCGCTGTTTTTGTTTGGTTGGAATTCTTGGTAGAGGTGGTGATGTGGTCTGGGGTTATTTTGGTGGATCGGAGGTGACGGTGCGGTAGAGTGTGCAACAATGGCTAAACTTGAGATACTTAGACTGGGGGACAGTAGTGAATGGAAGGGTACCTAGATTTGCGATGCCTTGATTTGGGGTACAACGGCAAACTTGGACGCACCCCGCTGATTGTGAAAATATCTAAGATGGGGCAGAGTAGTAAAATAAGGAACAAGTTACTTACCTGTAACTATTGTTCTCCAGCATGGGTCTTGCATTGCATGGACTCACATGCTCATAAATACACCCCGTCATCAGGCAGGGAATCCTTAGCAAAAAAAAAAAAAAACAGCCTCACCCTCACCGACAAACTGCATCTCTCCTCCAACCCAACCACTGCACTCTGGGTCACACTGCCACCAGCTTCCCCAAGCCCCTCCCTCCTCTGGCAGCCATCCCCAAATCTGATAAGCATGCAAAGTGGCAGTATGACCAAGAAGAGCTGCAGAGGGGTAGGCGGGTGGGTTTGCTTGTGAATCCATGTCAGACCCATACTGGACACCAATGGGCCATGCAAAGTCAAGGGCATTTTGCTTCCCCAGACTTGCATGACCCATTCAGATTGCAGGTTGTGGAACTGCAGAGCAAGTTGTGTGAGGGTGTGCTCCTGGATATCCCAAGCATTACTAGGGGCTCCAGCATGAGTTGGAGGTGCACCAGCTCCACTGTACATGTCAGGAACTAGGAATGGTGAAACCTTTGATTGACACCTCCCCTGCTTTTTGGTTACTGTGTGCAGTGTTTGTGGGAGCTGGGGGTCCAGTCAGGCAACAGTCATGGCAACTCTTTTGGAAGCTTGATTCCTGTGGCATCAGGGGCCTTCAGGCAAGGAAATAAACACACCTTTGTGCCTCTGTGTATGTGTCTATTTATGTATATGTACATAATGTGAGGGGTTGACTGTATAAGAGTAGCATATGGGGTGCATATGTGAATGAGCGTATGAGAGTGCAGCATATGTTGTAGCATATGGGTGTTTGAAAATGGAAGAATGAGAGTGCAGTTTGAATATTGTAGTATTTGGGTGTACAATGGGCCACCATTTGATTGAGAGAGTTGTTTTAGGGGAGGAGTTCTAGATTCCAAAAATGTATGTATATATGTTCCTACTATGGCTTAGCATTCTAAATGGCATTATGGGCAAAGTCATTGTGAATGTTCTTAAGTGAGGATATTGGGCCACATTTGTGTAGACAGGATGGACATGTTTACTTACAGCGGCATGGTACTTTTGTTTCTGTCAATATGGCAAAGCCAACATGATGAGTGTTCTTTTGTGGGGATACTGGCCTACATTGCTGCAGCCCGTTCCGGCATTTTTCTTTTTATAGTAGCACATCATTTTTATTGTTATTATGGCCAAAGCAAAGAGGAGTATGTTCTTACAGGGAAACACTGACCATGTTGACACAAAAGCATAGACATCTTTGTAAATAGCCATTATCAAAATATTGATCCTCTGCAATTTTGGGGCCTGATTTACAAACATGTTTTAACATTTGTGATGCACCAGGAATTAGACACGGATGCAGGGGACATTTATTCAGATAATAAAGGGGTTGAAAAATGCCTGACTATGCCTAAACTAAGAGGTATTTCCCTATCTCAATCAAAAACCTAAGGGACTGTACTTCGTCAAGATGTCTAAAGCAAACATGTTCTGTGTCCAAAGTCCTATCCTGGCCCCCACACTCCAATAGTAACTGTAAGGTGCTAAGGGCAATGTCTTGGGATTTGAAAGTGCACAAATGTTCAAGTTCAAAAGAAAGGTGTAACTCCAAAACAAAAATTCCCCATGAATAAAGTTTACAGTTCCAGGGAATGGCTCAATTACCCAGTGTTCTTTTTACCAATACAACAGATCATCGAACATAGTCAAAGTTCTTTATAGCCAAAGAGGATAACTTATTTTTCTTGGTGTTGCACTTCACTCACAAGGACATTTTTCCCTTCCAAAGGTCTGTTCTACTAATTCAACATCCAAAGAGCACGGGTCTTCCTCAACATTCTTTGTTCAACAAAACAACTTGGATGCAAAACAACTTAGATGCAGGACCCACGCTCACAGGACACCTGGTATACTCCCATGGTTCTCCTTCACCTTCAATGTAATTTGCCTCACAAGTTTGTATTCGCCTGGTGTACTTTCTCGTACAGTTCACTTTACATACTTTGCAAACTTGACTTTGCTTGTTATACTATCCTGCCATGGCTTTCTCATGTGATTCACTTTACTCGCTTTGCAAACTCAACTTTGCCTGGTATACTATCCTGCCAGGGCCTTCTCATACATTTCTCTTTACACACTTTGTTACTATTCCTTTTGACATATCGGGTTTCAAAATCCATCTAATTCACTTCACTGTCTCTATTCTTTGCTTGATAGCATTCGATGCCAAAGCACCCTGGTGTCCCAGATTGCCTTCTCATGAGATACCGTCTTTTAGTGGTTTTCTCCATTTCTCTTGTGTTAAACGTGAAGCAGTGCTCTGGCGACCCATCTACACTTCACAGGTTTACTGATTTTTGCCTCGTAGCTTCCACATCCTTCTCTGCAGCCGTTCTGCTGCTGAGCCCCTCTCTGTGTTCGTGCGGTGTTGGTTTTGCTCCTTGGTCCCCCTGCCCGCCAGGAAAATGTCCCTTTTCTTCCTGCTCCGGTCCCAGCATGGCAAATCTGCTCCAACAGTCCTCCTTCTGCGTCTCCTCACGCCTACAGACTCCACAGTCTCCTCTGTGGCTCGGCAGTCCCTTAGACAACATCAAGAGGACGAAGCATCTCGCAACAGCTGTTAGGCAGAATTCCGTGCAGTGCCCTTAGGGACCCTACACACAATTAAGACTACAGGTGGCAATACAAGTTTTACCTTTGGTACAAGCCTGTACTACTAGGTTATAGTGGTAGCAGTAGTGGAGCAGCCAGGCTTATCTCAAGAGTATATGAGCAGTAGCAGAGATTACACAAAGGGACCACGATTACTGTGACTCAAGCAGACACTGACTCAAGGTTTCAGGTAAAAAATATAAGTAAATTTATTTTTAAACCATTTGTTATGAACACGACACTTCTATTAATTCAAAAACCACACGTAAAATATACTACAACTAACCAATTCACATTGTACATTATTATTCGAGGTAAGTACTCTGTGTTTGAATGGACCGGTGTTACGAAACAGAACACGTTACCATGAATACAATTGCGTTCACATTTTTACAGTTCGGTCTACTAGATAAACGCGTATCCGCGGCAAGCAATGCTACTGGGGTAAAAACACACTTACCACCCGAAATAACCAGAGAAAGTTGGGGGCAAAAATCACAAGCAATATGTTGGTTAGGCAGACAGAATCGTGAACACACATAGACAGGAATTCAAGAGTCACGGGGCCGGAGCCAAAGTCAAGTGACACCGGGTGCCTGTTGTCGAGGATCACACAGTCGGACAGTTCGAGATTCGACGTTGCCAAGAATACTTTGATATTGTCAATGTTCGGAAGCAAAGTTATAAGAAGGAGGGAAAAGTAAGGACAAGCCTTAAAGTAGAGAAATAGGGATTTCACCCAAAATTTCTCAAACAGGACACAGTACCTTTCTCAAAGAACGAAGCTGGTGCCACGGCAGTTGTTCCTGTTGGTTTCCCGCAGACCCACACTTTCCTGCAGCTTCAGGACGATGAGGGGATCCGCACCACACAGGGATGAGGCCAGCAGCATCGACAATGAATAAAAGGTGCGCTCCTTAAAAACAGGAGAGATTCTTCAGGTGGCTATCCGGACCACTACAGCAGTGTGCAGCAATTTCGACAATGAAGGTGACCTCTGGCTGAAGAAGATGAGCAGGTTATCCCCACCAGGCTCGAGGGAAGAAGACTCCGGACTGGATCTCCTTTTAGTCGCTGAAGGGTAGATAGCTTAGGACTGCAGCAGGGCTTCATCGTTACAGGGTAGTTGCAGCAGTCGACCTCTCCTCCACTTCTCGGCAGTTCTTTGTAGTTCCAGTGGCGACTCTCTGACTTCCAGCCCAAGAGACCTGCCTTTTATGCGCAAAACCCCCATTCACATAGCCTGGCTGTCAATCTCCCAGCAGGGGGATTGTCCAGCCCGGACAACCACCTTGTCCAAACATGTCAAAGTGTGACTTGGGTTTCCTAGGATACCCTGTGCAGGGGGTGACTACACCCCTCCCTCGCGTTCAGCCCACGTAGACACCCAGGCGCCCTGAGGAGGGCTTCTAGGTAGAAGCCTGCCAAAAGACAGTAAACAAAGAAGGCAAACCTGGTTTGTCGTGCAAAGTAAAACACAAGGAGGAGTTTAATAAAAAGATTTGGCGAATAAACCACACCAGAGCCAAACGAAAAAGGATTTAGTCAAGCGGGTTTAAGTCTGAGGCTAAAACAATAGCCTACAATATTACCACGGTTATATAAGATAACCGCGGTAGAAATTTAGGGTAGATACCACTGCCACCAGCCATGTCTAAATGTTAAAAGAGCGAAACAATGCTCTAGGAGGTACAGATAAAAAGAGTTAGGAGTTAACTCTTCCAGCACTCCATGTAAGATGGTGTGTACTGTATCTGTGGTTAAATTTGACTAAGTAAAGTTAATGGTAACTTTACCCTTTTCTAGGGGATGGTAGTTGCCTCAGAAATGGAGTTGGGGGGAATCTGAACGACAACCCTGTACAACTTCACAGAAGGTGCTGTGTGGCGTACACAAAGAGGGGGGCTACTGAAGTGGTGTGCTCCGGAGCCCACACTCACAAAAACAGGTCAAAACACATAGCAAAATACAAGTAAGAGTGGGGGAAAAGCTCACACTCTTACCAAGTGGAAAGAAACAACTCCAGAGATCCAGCAAAGCTGCTGAGGGATTCACTAGGTAAGGGAAATTAGCCATGAAATGAGAATTCTCCACAACAACAGCATCTCTCTCCTCTATGCTTGTCAGGGGTTTTAAATCTCCCGGCCCCTATCATACGTTTACAACCACTAGAGTGCGTTCTGGGCTTCTCGGCTTCACTGATCCTCATTGCTCCTTTCAGACGCCTCATCCCAGTGCTTCCTTTGCATGTTATCTGATATTGAGGAGTACTGTCATTATAGTTGTCAAGATGTCGAGGGGAATAATGGAAATATGTCACTAGGGCATGTGGAATGGAATGATCATCCCTAAAATGGAAGGCAGGGATACCATGTCTCACCTGATGATGGCATGTCATCCCTTGAGGGTCTCCTCTCCCCATGTGGTCCTCCCCCCAAATAGCCATCCCCAGGGACAGGATCAGGCAGTAGCTCCGTCCCCTGGCCACATGAAAAGATGCTATCTCGGGGAAAGGAGTGATGACATCACCAGATTCATCACACATGGGAAAGTCCCATTGAAAACATGTCCTGGCATCTACTTCATGTGCTAGCCTACAAAACTAATTGCAACCTCTGTTTTTTTTAACCTACTATTTCACAAAAAGTGTGCTTCAAAATGCATCTTTTTAACACATTTATTTAACAAATTGCTTGGGGTGGACACTTTAAAGCCCACTTTGTTGATTGGGGCTCCCTCGCTATGCGTGGTTGTCCTACACATTCATGTGACAGTTGTACACCCTTCCAATTAAAACATTCACATGCTCCCCCTGATCTCACAGTTCAAAATACAGAAACAGTGTATGCCTCGAATTGGTTTTGAGTTTCTATACACTCGTATCCTATTGCAGAACCACAGCCTGAACCATTTGCAGAGCAGTTATTACAGATTGCTGACGAATGCGTATCAATCGATATGATCTCCAACAGATGAAGATCGCCATGTGCCCTTTACTGTATTGTCATGTTTTTGCTACCTCGGACCTACCTATTTTGCTATATGTTTTCATCTGCATCCTGTTCACTTTGCTATTGGCCATTTCCGTAATTGGAGGTTCCCATGGTTGGCCCTCACTCCGGTTTTTTGTTTATTTTTACATCTATTCATTCTCCTCTCCCCAAATGACTATTCATTTTTTTTTTTTTTTTTACAATACCATTGTGCCCTACAGATGTTTTTAATTGTTTTCATCGCTGGAACATTGTTCAAGTTTATTGAACCTAAAGGTGATGTGAGCTCTATGCAAATCAACAGAGTCATTACATTTAATTAAAACGTTTTGTGATGGAATGGAAAGTGAGTGCCAAAGACTCTAGCACTTGGCCAAGCCTGAAGGTCAGACTAATGTTGGATGGATTTTTTGATAAACTGCCTAGGTTACCAGGACGGTTGCTACAGACCATAAAGTGGACGGTACATTTATTGTTCGAAGAGGGGGCAACGTTGGCAGTGGTGAGAAGCAGCTGGAAAGAAATCCGATACCTTTTCATGAAACGTTGTTCACTCTGATTGCGATTTGACAAGACTAATGGATGTCTCACTCCAGGTCTAATTAAGCTGGTGATTGTATTAAACATGGTCGGTGCTGCCTCAGTCGCAGCGTTTGCTGATAAACCCAGCAGAGTAAAAATGATATGCAAATTGGTTCCACAATCTAGGGATAAAGGTACACATTTGGAAATGCAATGTATTATTCCCCGTAATGCAGTACAATATTTTTTTTTTACCAATCGTCAATTGTCTTGGAAATAATAGAAAGATAAGTGCTGCATTTTCCGAAGCAGATTAGTTAAATTATGCAATGAATAATGCATTGGCCATTTCGGTTGACAATGAATAACTGTTTGTTTGCCTACAAATCCTTCCTCCGATTGGAGTGAAGTTCTGCCATTGCAAATGGCCACAGGCTGCGCATTGGCATTTCTACACTGCGCTGAAATCAGGAGTCGGGTCCTAAACTCCTTAACATGCAAATTGAATGGGATATCACCAGGAATTGGCATATCAAGGAGCACTCTGAAAAAAGTGGGTGGACTTCTGAAAAAGGCGCGTGGACTCCGCCCACCCGTGTGTACCCTTGTCGTTAGTCCTGACTGAAATGTATATTCAATTAAATCTCCAAACACTGCACCTCACACAGTAAAATGACATGCACCAGAATACATTTCAGAGTCCCTTAGAATAAGTGTTTCATGTTATGCACTATGGTAGCCGCATTGTTTAAATATGTAGGTGCTGACCCTCAAAGATGTTTCTGATTGCAACTCGAACTTAACCTTGACTACTCCTGGACAGAGACTTTCAAACAGTTTGCAAAGACGTTGCCAAGATAGCTCTGCCTTGCTCTTGGAAAGAGATGAGTAAATCAGGAGGAAGTAATTGATGTTATTATTAACCTCTTTGGGAATCAAATAGTCTCACTCCAGGAGACATTCACAGTTAATCCTGATAACATTTTTGGAAATGAGCCTAGTCACTAGTTCGATTCTACATTGCCAACCGAATTCCCCTTTCATTAGCTCATGCCAAAAGCATAATGTACACCTATGTTCTGTGCAGGGTCCCCGAGATACAGGCCTGCTTGCGGGGGACCCCACAAACTGCTTGAAGGGTTCATGTATTCGTGGCCGGTGGATCAAAGGTGGCTGATCTGGGTTTTTATGCTTTGTGTTTGGCCGTGTCGGGGGTGTTTCGGCCACGACTTGCTAATACGGTTACTTTGTGCGAACAATTCCATAAATATGCGGGGGGGGGGCGCATTTTCCTTTCTTCGCGCAGTGTCCTTCTCGGCGTGGGGGCCTTTCAGGATTTGTGTACACATTTACATGAATTATGCCCTTCACGTTTAATAGTAAGGCAGCAGAATCGAAAATTGAAAATATTAGCCAATGAGTGCAGAGCACTGTGGTTAAAATGAAACCCAGTTTTAGGGAGAATACAGGTGCACTAATAAGTACATGCCTACATGCTCCATCCTGTTTGGAATATGTTGGTCAAGATTGTTTTTTAGGACTTGTAGGACATTTAATCCTAGATTTATAATGGAAAAAAACCCCATAAAATCCCAGTATGCAAAGAAAAAACATAACTGGGCAACAGTTTCCTTTTTTAAGATATAAACCATTTACAAGCGCTTTCTGTTGGATACAGTTGCTGACATATGGGTTTCTGTTAATCTCCTGAACTACTATTATGTTCCTTAGCTAAGGACTATCCTGTCCACTATCTATCAATCTGTAACCAGCAACCGCACCCGACAAGGCTTTCCTTCCAGCCCTACTTTCCTCTCTATTTACTCCCCCCTCTTTGTACAGTGTGAACATACGATATCAAGAAACGCAAACATGCAATTCAGTTGGGGGGGAGTTGCAACTATTTTCAAAGCCACCTTTAACATCCGGAGAATTGACACATCGGATCTCGATGGGTGTGAAATGTTACATATTAAAATAAGAGCCGATGCGGGAATCCACATTTAACATGGTTCTTGTATGTAGGCCTCCTTCACTTATGACAGATTGCTAATCGATATGTAACTCTCTGCTTTCTTTTATAAAAGCTAATACTAAAGCACTGGTTCTAGGGAACTTCAATTGCTGGTTGGGTAATAGAAGTGAGACACGTGCTAAGTCTCTTGAGGATGCTTTAGTGGATCTAGGGTTTGAACAATTTGTGAAAACTCCAACTCATAATAAAAGGGAATACACTAGACTGGATACCTGTTCACAATATGTCACTGGTCAGTCAAAAGATTGCTCCTTGCCCGTGGTCAGACCATTTAATCATCCATTCATGTTTGACAGCATATGATTGTATTTGCTACATATGACTGTATTGCTTGTCACTTCCTTCCCTCTTGAACATGAGGAGGGTGTAGCAATGTGAAATTATTGTTGGTAACAATATATGTTTGGATCTTTGTGGTTGACAATCATTTGTAACCATAGACCAGATTGTGATTCAAGAGGATTATCTTTACTAGAACCCGATTAAACAGCATGGGACATTAATGTTATCACTTCTTGTGTGCTTTTGTATTACCTTTGTATATTGTCATTCAACTTTCTCACATTCCATTGCACTATTCTCTTCCTTTCTTTCTCTGAGCCTTATGTCCATTTTTTAATATGTGTTGACCATTTGTTTTTTAGCATGTATGTTTTGAAGCCGGCAATCTGTGGCGACACAAACACTATGACACATTCTGATAATTTACTTGTATAGAATCTACCCTCATTCCATCCCTTTTGTTGGATTGATATGTACCTGGCCCAGGATATGAGGGTCTGACTGCCTTGTGTTTTGCAATGCATGTGAAAAGATGGCCATACATAGGGAAGTACATAAAGTCACTGTGGCTCTTAGAAACTTTAAGAATCTTACACCAAACACCCATCGCCCTTGGCTTTTACCTTAAGCACAGGAAGTGAATTATTTATTCTCAGTGGATGCCACTGTTGATAGATATCAGAATTCCCTTCAGGAGGCAACTAACACTCTAGCACCTATAAAAATAAAAAGGGTTTTCCAGAGGCAGGCTAACACCTGGTTTACTCCCTATTTACAAATCCTTAAGAGCCAAGAATAAAGGTCTGTATAGATGGAAATCCTCCCTGAATGAAATGGACAAACTGAGCTATAGGAGTGTGGGCAAAAGATTTAAGGATTTGCAAAGGAATCCTCTCTTGATGACAGAATTGACAAGGCACAACCCCAGTCAAGGGAATTGTTTAAAATTCTTAAGGAATTAGAACACCCAGTTCAGAGTAAAACAGAGATTATCTCTAGGGATGCTGAATGGTGTACATCCATCCAGGAAGCCATATTTGGCAAATTATATACAATTAAACTTAATATTGAACTTGCCAAAGAATCCATTGTGCCTATTTTGGAGAGAAGTCACTATCACCCAAAAGCTGTGGGGGCAAGATAAACAGTTCTACTTTAAACCAGTGTCAGAACTGGCATCATTAATAGAAAACCTGAAGCTGACGTCTTGCATAGGGGATGTGTGCCCTGCTATGGTTATACAAACTTGTTCCCCCATGCTGATCAGTACCTTGTGCAAGTTTGTTAATGCTACATTCAGTGAAAGCCATGTCCCTGTGGGCATTAAGAATACATGGATCGTGACCCTGCTTAAGCAGCCATGTTTATCCTCATTAAACCCTCTGAACTATAGGCCAAACTTTCCTTTCCTGCTGAAGATTCTTGATCATGTATCACATACACAAGTTATGATACACCTCAAGAACAATAAGATCTTGAACACATGATGACAATGAGGATTTAGGGAAAACCATGGCGGATTTGAAGTCCAGCATTCTCCGAATCTTGGACAAAGGGCAGACAACCGTGCTGATGATGTTGGTGCCTCTCTGCCGCCTTTGACCTGGTAAATCATGCATTATTTATCTCACAGTTGAGGGAGGTGGTGGGGTTTTCGGGGTCAGCGGCCCATTGGGTTAAATCATTCCTTAGTAACCGATGGTGCCGAGTCAGTAGTGCATCAGAAGATGCAGAACCTGTCGTGCTTAAACATGGGGTACCCCAAGGGGCATATCTGTCTCCCTCATTTTATAACATATTTAGCGTTCCATTCCTTCACCTCTTAGAAGAAAACTAAATGGATTTGACAAATTACGTAGACGATGCACAATGTGTTATCCCTAACTCTTGTAATTATCTAGAGGATGAAAAAAATCATCAATAGGATCTATGGACTGATCCAATGGTGGAAGAGAAACAACGGGCTTGTCCTGAATACCAGTACAACTGAACTGATGGTGGCATGGCCTCAGGCTAAAACCCAAAAGATGGGAACTGAGTATTCTCAGGTTCAAATTGATGGTTGTGACATAAAAACCAAAAATAAAGTGAAGACTCTGGGGGTCCTTTTTGATTTATTTATTTTTATTTTTTGGATTTGTAGGATACTTAAGAAGGCAGGCTTGTGGGTTACAATAAGCGGCCCAGGAAAAAAAGCTTACAAACAGTTGCTTACAATGTTAGTTACAGAGTACAGTATTCTACATCGCATGGTATGTGCCATACAGTTCTGTGATTTAGCAAATGTAAAACATTGCGCATGGGGGATATGCCCTGTCAGACAAAGAGTTTAGTTTTTAAGGCCTTGCGGAAGGCAGCATGAGACTTAATTGATCTGATCTGGTCTGGGAGTTTGTTCCAGAGAGTGGCAGCCATTGTTGGGAAACTCGAGCCCCCAGCGCGCACTCTATGCGTTCGAGGAACCATGATGCGATTGGCATAGGTGGACCTGGAAGGTCTGGACACTGTTTCTCTGGTGATTCTTTGCACTAGATACCTAGGAGCTAGATTGTAACCTCAATATGAATGCACAGGTTGGTAGTCAAGTGTCCTAAGCCTCATATTATATCAAATTGTTGACACAAGCACGCCCTTTTATTTCAAGAGCAAACTGTGCGATACTAGCTAGGACCATAATTGGTTCCAGGCTGGATTATTGTACTGGTCTGCTTGCTGGCCTATCTAAGTCTGATGTAGGTCGGCTTCAGGTTATACAGAATAATGCAGTCAGAACTATCATGGAACTCAAAAGAAGGGATCATGTCTCGGAGGCAAGAAAGGGCTTGTGCTGGATCCCAATAGGGACCAGAATTGACTTTTACCTTCTCCTGATAACACATAAGTGCCTGACAGGATTATCGCCACTATATGTGAAGTGTTGGAAATTAAATCGAGTGCACGTAATCTCAGATCAAATAACACCAATCCCAGTCCATAGGGTGACCCAGGTTAAAAAAAAGAGCATTGTTTGCAGCAGCACTTAGTGCCTGGAATGCTATTCCTCCAGACATCTGTGAATAGAGACCGCCCTGTTTAGGAAAAGGCTTAAGACGTTTCTGTTTAGATAGTTACCACAACTGCACTGCCAATTGACCAATGAGCCCCTTACAAATGCTCTGATATTGCCCTTAGACTCAGTATTGTGTCTGTTCTCATTTTCTGTCTGTGTGCAATGCTGGGTGCCCTTAAGCCTCCTAGGCAGTGGTGCGCGATATAAATATAATATAATAAAGTAAAGGTAGGTTGGTGGGCAAAAATGGAGATATATTGTTGGCCCAGTTCATGGAGAAGTGTGCATTTATTCTGCAAGGGCCGCGTGCCTAGAACAACACTGCGTGAGCCTGTGCGCAGACTAAAAAATGCACACTCTACGTATTCATGGAATTGTTTGTGCTAAGTAACCTTATACGCAAGTCAAGGCCGAATGCCCTGACACGCCCCCACGCCAAGCAAAAACCACCAGAAAAGCTACCTTGGCGTGCTCCGCCGTGCTTAAATACACGCACCCTTCAAACAGTGCTTGGGGGTCCCCTGCAAGAAGGCCTGCATCTCAGGGACCCTGCACAGGGTCCCCCGTAACTGTTACCAGCACCACGACAACATGCATATGATTGATCGTAACTCGGGTAAAACTTGAAAAATCTGCGTGTAAACCATTCCTGCACCATTGCTACACTACGTACGTGCACCCCTAATCAGATCGTAAGCAGAGCTGTGTACACGTACCCCTAAATCTGACACCCGATCTTACCTCTGTTCTGTGAATCCTGTGCGAAAGTGTCTGTACGCCTGCCTTTGAGTGGCAGATAGTATAAGGGCTTTGCGTGCCATTTTCTCACTGAGAAGTTGTGCGCTAAGATCCATGAATGCATACCGTTCCACGCAATAGTGGGCGTGCAATGAACTGCCTTGTGCCTGTCCCTCGTAACGGCCACTGTTTCCCTTGTTCTTCCTCATTTTCTGTGTTCTGCCTCACCCTGCGCTTTGTGCAAACCACGCCTATGCTCTGCGAGGTGTCTCGCGCAAGCTAGTAGGCCTCTCGCAGTCGTGTGCCGAGCCTGACGAAGTCCCCCCAAAGTATGAAAAAGTGCTGCTTAGTCGATTCCATACAGGATTTCGTATACAGTTTGGCACGCAAAGTCCCGATTTTCCACGCAGATAATTACATGAATTGGGCCCTTTGTCTTTTGCTTACTCGGGTAAAATATATTATGAATGGAAAAGCAGGTTTAAAAGTTGTTTCATCGTAGGTTGTAGTTAAGATATTGTGAGACAAAAATGCAAAAGTAGAATTTCCGCAAAAAAAGGGCATTTGTGTCACTCAACGACTACTCAAGGATTATCTGTATGACTGCACATGTATTAACTGATCTAATACCTAGGATTGCTGGGCCATTTATGGCAGCAGCGCAAGTTCAAGCTTTATTTGAGCTTTGAGAACATTGTCACTGAAAATAGTGATTGCACACCTCCCTGTGGGGGAAAAAATTATATATATATATATATATATATATATATATATATATATATATATATATATATATATATATTATTTTCTTTTCTAGCAGCAGTTGCAATACGCGAAAGAGCAGCACAGGGCCTTGTGCATGGGGGCTTACAATCCTTACTGCTGTTCATCGCCATCACTTGCAGGACCTCCTGAGAAGAGTGCAAGAGATTTACAGCTTCCTTAAAATGGGACTGGCAATGGGGGCTTTACAAATACATTTTAACATGGGCTCTGTGATAGCAGTACATTTTAATCACTTTAGGTGGAAAAGGGGTATCTTTAGCAGTGAGTGGAGAATGGACCACTGCCTGTTACAGCCCTTCCTAATAATTGTAAAACATGGGGTGATGAGTGTTTGTATCTGAAAGCCCCCCTTCCACAGCTCCAGGGAACTACACAATATGTACCTTCTACCAAGAGAATTAAACAAAAACAACATACCCCCACCCCCCATTTTAAACGTTCTAGTTTATTTCCAGGCATGTGTCACACACAGAAAAAAAGGACTTGCTTTTTGTAGAACCTCACATTTGTATTCTATCATGAATAATGACTGTCAAATCTTGACTACAGGCAGTTCACTTTGTCAGATATTTGTATTCAAATGTTCAAAGTACACTTGCAAAGGTCTAGGGATTGTTTACGTTGATTTTACTTGGCATTATGGTATTCGTAGTGAGTCCTACAGATAAGTGGTGTACCATCCGATTTGACTCCCCCAAAATAGGCAACTATTCCTAATAAAGAATAATATGTAACACGAACACTCCCACCAACAGGAAACAGGCAATAGATGCCAGGCGTGTTGCTGCTTCTTCCCACAATGCTACATGCATATATGTTAACTATTGGTATCCGGTGCAGCAAACCAAGGAACTCTAATCATTTCACTGTCTGCTTTCAAGATGAACTGTAAGGTAATCACATTTCTTTCAATCCGAGGTGATATGATTGGCTATTCATAACGCACTTAATACCCAGAGGTTTCTAAGCCTGTACCAGGATCGAACCTGTGTTGCTCCGTTCTGTCTGCTCATTGCCCCTGAGCTATCCTCCCGAGAATAGGTATATATTACTAGGTGCAAAGGTGTATGGATGACGAATAGATTTGTTTTTGAGGCAAAGTATGTTTTTTAAATCTAAAAAATACTCCGATTCGGTTCCGAAATTACTGTTTCCTCCCATTTAAAAAAAAAAAAAAAAAAAAAAAAGAATAAAACACTTCCCCCCCAACTTCCAAATACACGGGGTCAAAAAATTCAACATCTTATCTGTAGCCATGCTTGTATTTGTATGTGTTGGTGTTTTATATCGATCTATCATTATTGCACCGCGCACGTTGACAGTTGTTATTTTGATCAGTAGTATGGGTCCGAAAAGTAAGATTGTTATTCATCTAGCATGGAATAGATATCGTCACTTGAGCTTCAATCGGTTTAATGGCTGTGAAACAACAAGGTCTTTAAATGTAATCGAAATCTGAGCCTGGAAGTTGCTTCTAAATAATTGGACGCCGGCACAATGACAAGATTCCCTGTTTTCTTTTGAGGGGATGTATCGTTGTTGGGCCTCAACACTCAGACTTGCAGGCCTCCAGCAGAAGTCTGGCGCTGCATTGTGGGTTCTCTACAGGGCCCTCATACGCTTGATGGAAAGACCAAGAAAAATGCTATTTCCAAAATCTAGGCTATACAAATCTGAGGCATTAAGCACTACTCCCTTGTAAGAGAAAGTGGTAGATACCTGTCTGGATGTCATAGGATCTACACCACCCGTATTACCCGCAACAGGCAGTGGCGCCTTTGGCGGCTGGTGAATTTGCAAGGTGGTGGGGCATACATTTTGTAAACCGAATGTGCGAGCAAGCCCTAATCCTTTTAATAGAGGATTCGTGGGTGCTTTACCTCAGAGAAAACATCATCCAGACGGCAATTATTGCACAATTTCACACAAACATTGACTAAAGAAGCATTAGGTTTCATGCACTAATGACAGTAAATTATAATGATGTGGGCAAGTTTGATGTTTATTTTAAGGCAACCTTAACCCATGACTCAACCTGTGATTCTAAAAGTGGCAGGCAGGCCACAGTACATGTACAGGAACACACCTCATATTACAGTTTGCACGAAACAAACGTTTCCCCATGTCCGTGTGAATCGATAAAGTCCTAGCAGGGTACTTGATCAAAAGTACAGATTGCACACTCCAGAGAATATTTAGGCTCACATCATTTTGCTTTTAGGTGCTTATAGTCTTCCATTTCGAATGGAGACAATACAAATACAACTTGTTTTACTTAACATTTTGCTATGAGGACTTACACACATTGTCAGTTGTTTTATTATGTGATGTGCATCCGGTGCCATAAAAGTGGGTATCATTGTATTCCTTCAAAGTCGGCCCTTAATGCATTTGAGCCAGATACAGCTGATAGGATGGCCCAATACCTACATTGCAGACAGACCTCATATCGTAGATCAACTATAATGTGTGATCCTGGGCTCATTGTTTTTTTTCTCACTGAGCCTTATCTGCCAACATTTGAAGTTATAATAAAAAAAATAGTTCATAGGCGCCCCTTTGCGAGAAGGAACACAGCAAATTGACCTGTTCTTTGGGAAGGTACCCACTCGAGAGTCCATAGCCACACTTTAGCTCACTGTACCATTCACAGATGGGAAATATCAATTTGCACATCAGTCTTTGTCCCGCCCACATGGGCAGTCCAGCCCCGAAATGCTATGGCAATTCCCTTCTGAACAAGAGTACCAACAGCAACCCCATACACGTGTTTGAGCCTTGTTGGGCCTCATCAGTGAGGTGGAGCTGTGCCAGCCTTAGGTTTAGTCGCCCTAAGATTCTTAGGGTCATCCATACGAGGACCCCTTGCACACTGTGCTCAGGGAGGGTATAAAAGAACTGTGTAGATCTTCATAGTCGAGCAGTGCTGTGCTAGCACACTGTACAGTCAGATTCAAGCAGTGCTGTACCACCACTGTGCCATCAGCTAGTAAATACAGCAGATGCAATGTGCGATCAGTTGAATTGCATCAGTGCTGCGCTAGCTAGGAATAACTGAAAACAGCACTGTGCAGTCAGAAACGCACATTGTGCAATCATTCCGGAAGTGCAGCAGATCTACCGTTCAATCTGTTAAATGCAAACAGTCTAACTCTAAAGTGTACAGCTGGTGGATTTAAGTAGTGATGTGCCTACACTATGCACTTGCAGTTAGATGCACTAAGAGTTCTAAATGCAGCCAGTGGTGCTGAGCACTAGCTTGTCCTTCATGCAAGCATCTTTACTATAATCATCATCATCTTTATTTCGGTTAATCAACCATAAAAGTACATATAAATAAAATAGACAAAGGTCAGTTAATGTATTAAAAAAAAGAAAAAAATAGTGAATTATCTTAGAATACAATACAATAAAACCTTGAACAAGGATTAAAAAATAGACATTTTTAACAGCATACATAGATTTGAAAAAATAAGTCTATTATCATGACCATGAATACAACAATGGAGGAGAATGAACAGCTTGCAGTCTCACTTTCGTTAACATAGTAGTCTCGATTAATACCTTGCAGTTGGGCTTGAAACATAGCTCTTAAAATCCAAGCTCTATAGAAGTAGTGTGCAGTTGTTCTAATAACTTGAATGTCCGGAAACTGACCCAAGAATCTCACTGTGCTAACTGCTTGCCAAATTGTAGCACCTCTCCAAAGAGGGATCTGATATATTTTTCTCAGGGCTGCAGAACTGCTACAAACAGGGTTGGACTGGGACAAGAAATAGGCCCGGACACCCAAAAAAAGTGGCCCACCCCTTATCTCAAAAAAGTGGCCCACCCCTCGCCTCACAACCCTTGACCTCTGATGACATCACCAGAAGTGATGTCATTTGACCCCACCCCAAAGTGACATCCCGGGAATCGATGAAACATGACCTTTCACCCCTTGACAAAACAGGAAGTGGCATCAAATAGCATTGTTCCCAAGTACAATAGGAAAAATATGGTTATGATTTCACGAATGTAATATACATTTCATACAAGAATGGATCACCATATCTATCATTAATATCTATGTTTATAGATCCATATTGTCAAATTACTGTGAATGCAAGCAGACGTCCAAGGCCAAATGATAATATTTTATTGTATAGCACTTACGCTTAAGGTCTTTTTTTATAGAACAAATATGCACAAAATATCTCCCAACCTGTGTTGGTACTCATTTATCGACCTAAGAAGGATGAAAGGCTGAGGTGGCCTTGCTGGGATTCGAACCTGCAGATCACACACATCGCAGCAGCAAGTCCTCAACCCACTGAGCTATCATATCGGCTATAGTAAAATGAGCAAGTATTCTGTAGTGGATACCACTAAACTGGTAAATGAGATTTACAGCAGACCAATTAAGTTCATCTGCAAGTCTGGTGCAAAGTTGGCCGCATATCAAGCCTGCGTGCATCTACTTTTCAGGCTTCAGCGGTTGGAAAAAAATAGGGAAAGCAGCGCACTCACAGGACATCCCATACTCTGAGCACTCGTTACCTCATGCTGTATGAGGTAACGAGTGCTCAGAGTATGCAAACAAACATCCTGAACGACATGCCAGGGAGATGGGAAAGAAAACACATTACAACAAGGCATTCATTGTGGCACAATGCAGTCAATGGCCACTTGATGTGCTATGGTCAATATTTCTACACTGTACAGAACCTTTTAGGCACAAGGATTTTGTCAAGTGACCAAGGACACCGAGATGGAATGTCTTGTGATGATCGTAAAGTGAGAACGGCAGAAAAAAAACATGCTATAACTGCAACTTGCGAAAGGCAAAATACAAAGACTGAAATGGATGCTTATTCTACTCCAAAATTGTTTGTTATCACTAATACATATGTATCACTAATACAACAGCACAGCCACTCCAGGGGGCACCGTGCCCCCTGGAGTGGCAGCACAGTGACAGCTGACGGCCCGGCCGTGGCCCCAGCCCCTCAACTTTGCATGCTGCAGCAGCATGTGAATGATGCATGCATCATAATTTATGATGAACACATCATGCATGCAAAGCAATCATCAATCAAATGAATTCTGCAGTAGCGGGTGTTTTTTTTTTTCTTCAAAAATGTAATTTTTTTCAAAACCGGCCCCCACTCCCTAGGGATGATTTTGGCCCGGCCACGGGCCAAGAGGCAGAGGGACCAATCCGACCCTGGCTACAAAATAACAGAAAATGCATGACAGTCTCGCTGCCCTCCTTGCAGAGTGGGCATACCTTTTTATTTCCAGGTAGCCATTTTTGCATAACAGCAGCATCCGGGAGAATTCCCAATCTAAAATGCAAATACAAAGCCTTTTCACAAGCTGGGAAAATCAGATCCAAATATGGTTTATTACACGCTATATATCTAAACTCAAGATAGCCAGAACCCAATTTTAATGCAGCAGCACCCGTCACCAGAGATACGTTACCCATCCATTTGGACCTTTCTTTTATAATCGCACCGCTGGAGGATCTTGTGCTAATTGGATTCAGCCATATCTCTGATGGATCCAAATCCTGAAGGGACGACTTGACATGTGTGGCCCACTGTAAGTTTTTGCCACCACCATTGCTAAGAGGTTAAGTGCAGCGTTTCGGTAACTCTCAAGACCGTGCTGCCTCCCTAATCTAGCCCAAAAGAGGGCTGGATAAGCACGGATCAAGGATGCGACCGGAACGCATCCCAGCTCCAAGAATACCAAAGCTGATGGGGCGTTAACGGGTAACAATAGCCATTTCATCAGAATTCTTTGCTCGATAGTACATAACTCTGAAACATCTTTATTATATGAATTCTAACACTAGAACAATATAACTTTTCAGTAAAAGTCAGCGACATCTTTAATGTTTTCCTGCCATGCTTTCAGGAGAGTTATGTGCCAATTTGAATGTCTGACTCGGCAGAGGGGCGCACCATTTAAATGCCGTCTCCTTCAGAGCTGAGGCCCGAACACCAGGCGCGCCTAAATCAATCACTGTCCACCGGGCCCAGGCGGCCTCGGTAGTGGACAGCGAATACATCAATGAAAGCACCTCTGAAACAGAGCGAGTTTCAAAGTGGGTATGGGGCTGGCAGCACGTTCACACCGCACGTTGCCCCTCACGCTCATGATCATTTTTACTTCAGAGAATCGTGATTATGAAGGGCAATATCATTAATGTACATTACTCTTACAATCTTCTATGATCGGCTGTGCATGGCTCGGCTCGGCTGTTCTGACCCATCCATGGCTCAGGCTGTTCTAGGTCTAGATATAAAAGGCTCATTACCTCTAAAAAGAAAGAATTTGTAAGGGACAAGTGGTATTCACTATTCAGGGCGCTACAAGCGGGAGATGTCCTGTCTTTTTAGGATACTGGTCTCAGATAAAGAACTGAAAGAGGACAAAAATATTCATTGTTTAATTTGAGAAAATGTTTGGTGGTCTAATTTCTCCAGCCTATACAATGGTTGGTCTCCCTCTATGCCCAGCCCGGTTGCTGTTAGTTCCTCCTCTTCTATTAATTTAGTCTTCTCAATTAGTTAAGTGGCAGCAGCCCTTAGCTCTTTGAAAAATGGCCAGGCTGCTGGCCCAGACTTAATTCCTGGTGATCTATTTAAAGATGAGGTGGACATTTGTGCTCCGGTGATATGTAAGATCTTTAACAACACCTGTGTAGTGGTGAGATTCCCGAGTCTTTGTGTATGGCTACAATCTTACCAGTCTACAAAAAGGGAGATGAGGATCTTCCAGCCAACTATCGACCTATCTCCCTTTGGATAGTGCCGGCACATTGTTTGGGAAACTAATCCTCACCCACATGCAGGAGTGGGCAGATCGTGACAGCATCATTAGCCATCTCCAGGCCGGATTCGGGGCCAACAGAGCCACTATCGATCAATGTTTTAATTCTCTATATGATTATTCAAAAGTACACAGTGTTAGGGAGAATGCATTTTTTGGGGTCTTTTTGGACTTGAAAACTGCTTTTGACTCTGTTTCTAGAGAATTGTTCTGGCAGATCTTGTTAGCTCGCAATGCCCCTTTGGAATTGATATCTACAATACATTCTCTATAAACTGCAAATAAAGCCAGAGTTCGCTTTGGGCCTGGTGGTGAGCTGACTACATCTTTTGATGTGAACCTTGGTGTTATACAGGGCTGCGTCCTGGCACCACTTCTATTTAATGTCTACATTAGGAGATCATTGATGCTTTGTCGGATGGGTGCCAGGACTGCACGCTGCTGACTACAGATAAATATTCTGCTTGATTTTATGCGCACGATGCCGCCTTATTAGCCACTACACCATGGAGACTAAGAAAGGCTATGTCTATTTTATCCACTAAATGCAACCACCTGGGTCTCAATTTGAACCTTTCAAAGTCTAAAGCAATGGTATTTAAACCTCCTTTTGCAAAAAGTAAGCCATTACTCTTTTAAGAGTGTGTGATACGACCATTGAGCAGGTTCCCCATTTTGATTATCTTGCGGTGCGTTTCCAGGAATCTAGAGGATGGGGGGCACAGATTAGCCAAATCCATTATTACATTTGAGAAGTTTAATGGTGGTATCCTATCTTTCTTTTGTCAGCATGGCAGTGGGGCTATTTCACCTGCATTGGATTTGCTTAACAAACAAGCATTGCCAGCTTAATTATATGGCTCTGAGCTACAGAGCTGTGTTAATAGTCATAGGCTGAATATATGTGAAAACGCATTCCTAAAGAAATGTTTGCTTCTTCCTGCCAGCACACCATCTGGTCTGGCTTATTTGAAACTTGACTGTGTACTAGTAGAGGTTCAACTATCTGTTAATCCAGCCTTCTACTGATTTAGAGTCTGGAATACTGAGGGCCTAGAAAAACATTGTGTCGCCCTTGCCCGTATCATGAGCCGTGATGGAGACAAGAGTTTAGGCTGATTTACACATGTAAGGTCTATGCTTACCAACTTGGACAGGATTCATCTGTGGAACAACCCGCAAGAGCTCCTGGCCCAGGAAATAGAGTGCCTTAAATCCATTGTAAAAATTAGAGTTTGAGACCCTGGTCGGTGACACTGCCAAACAGAAGTTGGGTCTGGATTATCTGGTATTTAAAATGGAGCTGGGGTTTAAAGACTATTTGGACCCAATTTTCGCCTCTTTCGAAAAGACTTTCTATTTGCAGTTTAGACTTCACATTTTGCCTGTAGCCTCCTTCACACCATCATGGAGGAAAGCTGACCCTACTATATTTATTTAATTTATTTTCATTTTATTGTTCATTTAAAACATGCCTAATACCAGCGAGTGGTTTTCTAAGGGCAGGGTCGGGATTCAAACCTGCGTTGTCTTGCTTCCAAGATAAACGTGTTGCCCCTGAGCTATCCTTCCTCCCCGTATATGACCTTTATGCAAGGCCTATCTTAAAAGATGCTGGCATGTGTCACGTGGTGCCTGCCTTGATGTATTTAAACCAGTGTCTGTGTCCTTACGTGTGCAACTGCACAGTATATCCATAGGATGTGGATGCAGCGTAATAGGGTCCTGTTCAAAGCTCCAATAGCCCAGTGGCCACTAAAATAATTGGGCGTGATTGCGATTTTATCTTCTATTGCTTTTATTCATATGACTGATTTTTGAAGTTTATAATTATTTAATGAATTGATAATATCTTTCCTGCTTTATGAATTATATGCATTTGAGCTATTTTTGTATTTTCATATGCTCTTGAAGATCAATACCAAATAAAAGCTGTTAGACTTGACTGACTGTCTTTGGATGAGGCATGATGATGAAGGGCAACATAATTAATGTACACTTGCAATCTTGTACGATCCACTGTGCATGGCTCAGCCCGGCTGGTCTGACCCATCCATGGCCCAGGCTTCTTTGTGTCCATCCCTTGCGGCCCGCAGGACGCCCACCATCAATAGATCAAATCTTATTGGCTGTCAAACAGCCAATGAACTTTGATTATGTACAGAGTTAAGGAAGTCAAGTCTCCAGTCCAACTGCGCTGTTTGCACATGAACACATACTCAGGGTCCATACCCCTGGCGCCCTGTCATGCTCCTAAGGAAATACTGTATGGTCTCTGCGCAGAGCCCGTAGAGCTCAGTGCATAAGACAATGAAAAATGTACTAACTTGGTACACGCCCTTGAGCCCCGTCTCTGGCCAAAACAAATATGTATTTATTTTGTACTTCCTGAGGCTATACTGAGTGCCTGCCCGCTCCCTGTCTCTCTGCAGTGTGCTCTTTTCTGAAGGGGGTGGGATGCTCCCTCCCTGACCCTGGGCTGCTCCCTCCCTGACCCCCAGAACAACTGTGGGATGCTCCCTCCCTGACCCCCAGAACAACTAGCCGCCACTGAGTGCTGCAGTGGAAGGCCTGGGAAATTCCAGCTAGAAAAGAGTTCCAAATGCCGAGATCAGTGTTTACAGTGAGGACTTTGGTCCTGCGTGAATTATTTTCAGGAAATGATCTGACGTCTTTTTATTGATGTGAGGCAGTCTTTCAACTTGCATGCAGCGAGATTTCTCTTTCCATATAGCTGCATAAAAATGTGTGTGTTATCTCTATGGTTCAAAAACAAAAAGTCCCATGGGTGAATTTATAAGTGGAAAAGTAAAGGAAGCAACGCAGAACCCTGCAGTACTCCACATTTCAAAGCCCATGGTTAGGGAGAAGTAAGAGGCACCTTCCGTGGCTTTTGGTCTCCTGGATACAAATTATCTAATCCACTGGGACATCATGATCCTTAGCCCTGCCGACTCCAGAAGACTCCATAACTGAATGTGTGATAGTGTCAAGCGACACGCATGAGCAGCGCAGGACCAGGCACCACCACCCCCATCCATTGCGCCAGTGCTGGAAATGGAAACACAATTACTTTGGAATGCCACCTGGGGCCGTGCAGTGGATCGTGGTTAAGTGTAGAGCCATGGCAGGCATGTGATATGCTTGAAATAAGTGCAAAAAAGACAGAGCCAAAACAAAATAGCGCTCCGTCATCAAGAGTTAACCTGAAATGTGCACAAATCGCATAATATTCCAGCCTAACAATTTATAAATCATGATTGCAACTCGTGTTTCAAAATATATATATAAATATATAGATCATTGTAGATTTATTTTGTCCATCCTGGTTGGACGTCTACTACTACCAGCATACAAAGTAACAAGAGTTTAAAAAAAGTAACAATCTTTAGTTTTAAACTGAACCAGGGGCGTTGCTAGAGGGGGGCTCAGGGGGCTATAGCCCCTGATCTTTTGGTTGTAGCCCTGGATAGAATCTCAGGAGCTACAGCCAAAAGACTAGCTAGCCCCCAGTCCCAACAGTTCCGACATCAGCTTAGCCCCAGGTCTTTTCCAGACCTAGCAACTCCCCTGAACTGAACTATCAACACTGAAAGGAAATTCATGAAGTCATTGGCTGCTTCCAGTGATCATGTCACACAGCGTGTAGCCTCGTGCACCCATCCTCTTTTTTAATACCTGAACAGTGTCACTGCTTAAAGGACACGAGCTCCCCAATCTGCCACTTGTGGCTACCTGCATGATTATTTTTATTAATAGTATTTTATTGATTCTGTTGAGCTTCACAAAACTATCAATACAACAAGGGGCACAAGCCCATCATTTTCAACACTTCATATCAAGAAGTTCACATCCAACCATGCAGTGCTTCGTAGTAACACAATCCTCTAGATGGCCCTCCCATGAAGATTATTCAAAACCTGCAATCATTCACAATATGAACGGGCCTTTCTCCCTTCATTAACAACCATAAAGAAATCATAAAGAGTCCATCCCACTCCAAGCCGCCCCCACCCACTAGGATGCAGCCTTAACATAAACCTCCATTCAACACCTCAATCCTTGGTACGCATGTGTTGAAGTCTAAATCGCCCCCATTAGCTCTACGTCCTTCTCATCTGTCACACCACCTCTCTACAAGGTTGTATATTTTGTAAGTCACTCGCATGTGAGTCAGCTGATCTCTGGCCACCAGTAACCACTCCTTTTTAAAAGTCAATGCAGCATTTTTCCATTTTCTCACCACAACAACCAGAGCCACTAAAAGGAGATTATGTCCAAGGTTGGCCAACGATTCGTACCTCCCTTCTTCGAAATGTCGCCCAAAAAAGAACAACCAAGGCTCCATGGGTCACTCAATATGATCCAGTTCCCTTATTCAGAATAAAACTTCACAGCAGTAAGTTTGCACCAGTTCGCACTCCCACTACATATGCCAGTCGGAGAAATTCCTCGCTCAACCTCTGCAACAGTGGGGGCTTGCCAGCTTATATTGCTGTGTGTAGATGTTTAAATGTGTGACGCCTATGTGGGAGGCTATAGCTGTCTTGGCAACCACCATATACAATGTACCCCCGAGTGTGCGTCCAATCTCCTTCCCCATGTCCTCCTGCAATCAGTTCCATCATTTTAAAGAGTTTCCGAGGCTAGCCCCTATCAATAATCCATACATTTTGGAAATCCATCTCTTTTCCCCCTCGAGAAGAGAGCAGGCACTGTTCAAAAGGCATTCAATCCTTTTCAGATGAACGCCCCACGAAGAATCCTGCAGATCCCTCACTAAAACCCTGTGGCCAGGGAGGGAAGACCATTCCTGATCCCAACTCTGTGGGTGGTGTACTGCGGAAGGATCACCTGGGTGGAGAGAGGGCCCAGGATAGTGAGGAGAATCCGTGGGATGAGATACAGTATTTTTTTACTCTTAAGGGGATAGTCTTACGACCATGCCAGAAAAGGTTATGGATTATTGTCATGGTAACATTTCTCAACCTACCAATAAAACTGAGTGGTCGATTGTCTCAAATTAGGAAGGGGAACCCTTTCTGACTCACGAACTAATGGACTTTTACAAATTGTTACAAAGTTGATCACATCAAAGAGAGGTCGCGTATGAACAATTGTAGTTCCCGACACGAGGCAGAACAAATTATGTGTTAATAATAAATGGGGAATACAATTTCTGTTGGTTGTTTAAAGTTAAACATCTTCTTTAAAGAGGGGTCGCGTGTACCCAACTCTGTTTCTCTCTTGAAGATTCAACCTTGTAACATCTAGAACAAGTATGTTATGAATACAGCAGTTAATGAACTGACGAAAAAGAACAAGCATTTCCCAAGCAAGTAGGGACATTGTTTCTATAGAGAAACCAGCCCTGTTGAAATCTATCCACCTGAATTCGGAAGTTGTTAACGTTGGTAAAGGTCCAGTGTCTTCTGATACAAGTGTGAAATTATTATACAAAGCTGGAAGAGTGGCAGTACAGCTTCAGTGTAGCTACTGTAACAAAGAAGGTGTGAATGAAGATGGGGAAGGGAGCTGGCTGCTCATAGAAGATTACGTCAACAATCTGTAATGCTTATACTGTTGCAGTTGAGAGAGCGGCATTCTGTAAGCAGAGGCAGGTTATACTTTTGACAGTAAGACAAACAGAAGAGCAAAGCAAAGAGGCTGCCCTTTTCTTACAGCATAGGAAAAGAAGATTGCTTTGCCTATCTGTGCAGGTCGAAGAGTCTTGTCTGTAAAAAGACTAACAAGTTACAAAGTACAAGTTGAGGTCGAATTACCAGAACTATGGTGGGATATAATACTGTCAGTGAATGTTGTACTAAAGGTGGTTCACGTAGTGGCATAGTGTGGAATCAAGGAGCCTGTTCCCTCAGTAACAGTAGTAGAAGTGTTGTTGTCATGAGGAAAGCAAACCCCTAAGAAGAAGTATCCTGACAATTATACCAAAGACACTGCAGAGGTCATAAATACCTTGAGAGTTGTTGTTGCAGAAGTTGTTCATTTATTCTTTGAACTGTTGCGAAACAATCTTGGAAAGAGGATGTCCAGTATTACCATTGGTGCTGTTTTCTATGCTGGAATTGGAAGGGGAACCTTTCCGCATAAAGAACTGTTACCAGTGGATTTTTGTTTGGTGAATTTTTGTTTCATTTGGAACACATAAGAACTGGTTCAAGACTTTATTTTTCTTTCTGAACATTTGGGGACATTGACAATCCTGGGGAAAGGATCTACCCAGGAAAAATACAATGTTTATGTAATTTACTTATTTATGTTTATTATTCACGTTAATGTGTTTTTGTTTAGTGTGAGGTTCAGTGCCAGTTTTCCCTATTATAGCTCTATTCCTCTTAGACCTTATACTAGGTAGGGAAGTCCCTGATAGAGTAGGTTTAGTGAGGATTTCATTGCACTTTTTTATCTTTAATAAAATATTTAATTTGGATAAAAACACAAGTGGTTATCCACCTCACATTACTGACCACGACACAGCCCCTCATATCATCCTGCAACACCCCTTTGAATTGCAGATTTTTAAAAACGGGCATTGAGCCGATGTTTAAGAGCTTTTGTAATCTGTTGAGGGTGACACCTTTCCCACCTTCCCATAATTGCCCTGTCCTCTCCAGACCTCCCTCACACCACAGCTGGAATCTATTTAGGTAAATAATGACATCCCTTATTGGTGTGGCACAGGTACAGCTCACGGCTGATGGCCACGTTGACAACCACTTGGATTTTGATCTCTCATGCCACAGGCCCATAGAACTGCTAGCACTGGGAGTTCAAGAAATCTCTTCTGAACCGTATTCCCTGTAACTCATAACCAATCAGCCACCTTAACACTGTGTCTCACCACATTCTCAATAGTGACACATTGCTTCTTGGTGTGGGGATCAAGGTGGTCCATGAACACTCAGAGCTGGGCTACCCTGTAATAGGATACAAAGTCAGGATAACACACACCCAATTGACCTTTGGCAGCTAATTCTATGTTTGGACTTACTCCACAAAAAAGCCAACACCTCCCTCTTATTGGTCCCTAATTAAACCCCTTGGAAGAGCAATCGGCAACACCTTGAAGGGATATAAGAACCCTGGAAGTTCAATTCAGGTGCTCTGTCCACGAGAGAGTCCTTTTCCCCCGCAAGTCTCTAGATCCCTCCTAATCTGGGCCCAAAGAGGAACACAGTTCTCCACAAAGAGCTTAGTAAGCTCCCTTGTCATGGTAACTCTCGGGTACTTAATGCCCTTGCTTGCCTGCACAAAGTCCATATCCATCAGGAAGGCCTCTTCATGGTCAGAGAGTGGTCTCATAGTAAGAATGATAGGTTTGGCCCTATGAATTTTAAATCCAGAGTGCCTACCATAATCATCAAATAACTCCAATATGTGGGGTAGAGATTGCTTTGCTTCCTCAAGTATAGTAGAACGTTGTTGATGAAAAGCGCAATTTCATACTCAGTCATGTTCTTGGTAACCTCTCACTCTAACATTGTCCCTCAACCTTACTGTCAGAGGTTCCATTACAGGGGCATAAAGGAGGGGAGACAGGTGGCACCCCTGCCTTGTCCCCCATATCAGCGAGAGTTCCTCAGAGCACTCTCCATTTACTGGTACCTTCCCCATAGGGGTGGAATACAGCTTAGCCATCCAAGTCAGCCAGTACAGGCCAATGGAAAACCTCACCAAGGTACGCTGTAAAAAAGCTAATCTGAGTCCGTCCTTTCCAGCTCTGGAAGAGCCAATATGTTTAAGGGTTTCTGTAGATTATCTGCCCGATGTCTATCTCGTACAAATCCTGCTTCATCTTCATGGATCAAATCCAGAAGGCACTCCTCTAATGTAGTTGCCAAGATGCTCATCCAGATCTTCTGCATCATTGTTCCATAGTGATATTGGTCTATAAGAAGAGTATAGCACTCTATCCATCCCCTCCTTCAGTGTCATAACAGCCTTCAAAAACAAAGGAGGCGGCTCACCTCCCTCCTGTATACCGTTAAACACCTTAAGCAGAAATGGTGCCAATACGTTCCTATAAATCTTATAAAGGCATGCCAAAAATCCATCCTCACCTGGAACTTGTCCAGATTTGAGACCCCAGATAGCTAACTTGACCTCGTCCAGATTAGTAGCCTGTTCCAAGTTTATGACGTGTCACCATGAGCGGGGGAGCTCAATATCTCCAAAATATCTGTCCATTTCAGTGGGGTACTCATTTTCCTGCCTAGCATACAACACCTGATAGTAATTTTCAAAACAACTAGCTGCCCCCTCTGGTTTCTTCCATTCCACTCCCAGGTCATCCACTAATGTGTGAACCCTCCTCTCTAAGTGTAGTGTCCTAACTCTATTCATCAGAAGTACTCCCACTCTATTCCCTTTCTCATAACATTGTTGCTTGTCCGCTCATAGGTCCTGATAGACTTTACTCAAATTTTGCTCAGACAGTGCTAATCTCTTTCTGCCTGATATCGTGCAGCAGCCCCTCATTGTTACCCTCTCCACTTTTTTTATCTCTCCTCCAAAGTTCCAATAAGACAATGTCATTGCTCGGCTCATTTTCTATCTTTTAAACACATCTACTACGAAAATGCCCCTGGCCGTAGCCTTGGCTGCTTCCCAGACCATACTCAGCCCCACCTTGCCAGTATCATTAACGTGCAAAAAATGTTTCAAGTCTTACATCAAAGCTTCAGTAAATATCTCCCTCAACGTTACATCTGCATTACGGACTCTCCATTGACTCGCAAGCGCACGCGTATGTTACAACGAAACTCCATCAACGTTCTACAATAACATAAGCTTTCTGCCTACTCACGAATGCTCACGGGAAGCAAAATAAGGCTCCCCGGTCAGTCTGATGGTGATTTCTCTTTCATTTGAATGCTTCCTCCACACACAGACATTCATCTGCCCTTTGCCACATATTCAAGCCTCCAGACTGCACAAAATCACCTATGTAAGCAAGACAAAGGAGGCACACAGCACACCGGACTCCCAAGTGCGCTCAGAGGCAGGGCTGCTTCGCGGTCCCACTGCCTCCAAGCCAGCAAGTCCTCATATTCTCACACGTGCGCCGGTGAAAGAGAAGAAACTGGAAATAAAACCCAGCAAAATCTTCCCGCTTGCCGGGTCAGCAACCAGGCAACACCATGTCTAGCATGAATGCAAGCCCAAAGAGGGCAGGAGCAAGCCCCTCAGATAGGAGGAGCATCAACCCCAACCCAGATCACATGTGCCCCGCTCTGACCACCCTTATGGCACCTTTTGACCCGTTTGTCACAGGGGCTGCTATCCACTGGGGCATCCGGTTACAGCAATTCGAGTTGCATCTCGAGGCCAGAGAGATCGTCGCAGACATAAGGAAGCACACTTTTCCCCTGCTCAAAATCAGAGCAGCAACCTTACACCTCTTCAATATGCTCTCCAACAACGGCGATGCGGACGACTACGACACAGCCAAAGTAGCGCTGATGAACAAGTTTAAACCTGACCTTAACCCAAACTATGAAAGATTTCACTTTTGCATGGCCAGAAAACATGAAAGTGAAACTGTAGACAACTTCCACGCATGCCTTCAAGAAATGGCAGTAGGATGCAAATTTCTCAACTAAGAATTCGCAGTCCGGCTCCAAATAATAAAAGGAATATCGTCAGAGAAGCTGAGCAGAGCCATATTATCGGAAAAGAACATAGCGCTATCTCGCATACTGGAGATGGGACGTCTTTGCGAATGCACAGATGACCAGGTAGCTGTGATCGAATCCACGATACAACGTCTACCGCTGGACAACCCCCAGAAAAGCGAGGAACTGGCAGCCATCAAGAGGCATCAAAACACCAGTGATCAAGGGGGCAAGAGCTCAAACACCTGGCCATACCAACCCCAAGGGCGGGACAGCTCCTGCAAATGGTGCGGTTGCCCATGGCACCAAAGGGAACCATGCCGCTCATGGGGTTCTACATGCCAAAAGTGCAACTGCCTCAACCACTGCGCAACAGTCTGCTTACACCCACCAGGTGGAAGAGACCAAGAACAGACGACACAACAGCCACAGGAGCACCAAAGAAAATTTGCTTCACGAGAATCCCCTCGCCAGCTTGGCAGAAAAGGGAGAGCAGGAGCCGTAGACTGCGCACAAAGATCACCAAACAGCAGCGAAAGCAAAGAGAGCAATATACAGTGCCTCGCCCAACAGGCATGAGAAAGAAAAACTAAAGAAGGCAGGCAAGAAGATACACCAAGTGCACCTCATTTCAGCAGTAGAACCACAGAAGTCCAAAAAGGCCCTCCTGCACCGTCATCTCAGACGTCAAACCAATGAAAGTAGTCATAGACACAGGGGCGACCGTCAACGTGATGCCAACAATGGCCTTCAACAAGCTCAGCCCGAGGCCAGCGCTCCAAGACAGGAAGGTACGACTGGTTGCCTACGGTTGCAAGAAAACACTGCCGGTGTAAGGATCCTTCCGGTCCAACCTCTCCCACATTAACACAGCCTGCCGAACAAGAATGTATGTTGTCAACGCTGGCTGTGAGACTCTCCAGAGTTGCAGAACAACAGAAAAACTACAGCTGATCCACTTTGCTTTCAGCATCCAAAACACAGAGATCGATGACCTGCTCAAAAAGCACCACCGAATGTTCCAGGGCATCGGCTGCCTGAAAGGCAGGTCCATCAAGCTGCACATTGACCCCACCATTGAGCCCAAAGTCGTGCAACATCACCAGGTACCCTTTCACATGAGGGAAGCTGTCGAAAAAGAACTCGAGAAACTGAAAAAAGCCGGCATCATATAAAAAAAACTTCAGGACCGACTCTGTGTGTGTCTCAATGTCTTGAGGAGAACCACCTCCGGTTCCGGAAGCACCTCAAAACCTTCCTCTTTGCCTCCGCTTTCTCTCCCCCTCTCCCCTGCTAATACTACTGAAACTGCACTGAATCTGCAACTGGGCCATGGGCCATTCACCGTTCTCGGCCCAGCCACTCTCCCCTGCACTGCCTCCACGGCAACCCCTGCACTACGGGACTGTGTCTGTATCCATACAGCCCCCCTTCCCAGCACTTGTCTGCACTTACCTCGCACTTGCCACCAGCTAGCCCTTGTTATTTATCCTGTATGCTGTATGCTTATAACCCTGTACTGCACTTTCCCCTCTCCCTTTCCCCCATGCACTTTTCCCTTCCCCTCTACCCTTGCACTTGCGCGATCTGAATGACACCTGGCCTAGTAAGATCGTTGTCTGTCTCCCCTTGAACCCCCCCGCCTCGTCGCGCCTTGAAACAATTGTGTATAGGCGCGTTACAAATGCCTTATCATATCATATCATATCATATCTCATGGTGGTGGCACAAAAGCCCAAGCAACCGAATGCCATGAGAATCTGCATCGATATGAGTCTCCCGAATGCAGCCATCGGGAGAGAGCGGCACATCACACCAACCATTGATGAACTCACTGTCGACCTGACAGGTGCCACAGTGTTCAGTAACCTATATCAGAACTTGCTCTCAGCTAATAGCACTCTATTTTCACATGTCACGATCTCAACATGTATCATATCAACAGAAGGACATTTTTTGGCTCTCAAAAGACTTTTTCAGCTTCTCCTCTAAATGTGCTCATCTGAATCAGATGATACTTGCAAACATAACGTACAGCAACTGTAGCTCGTAGCAGAGGAGCTGTCTGCCATCAGGAAAATGTGATTTATTGGCTGAGTTCACATAGGAGACAATAGTAATGTCATTGCTTCCCATCACGGCAATATTGAAGTAGAACGTGTTTGGGACATCTTCATATGTGTGCATGCACTGGAAGCCCACCTCAGTCCCTGAATACTAAATATCAATGTCTCCACTGGGACCCAATATACAATCTCTCGACTTTACCATTGACTGTGGCCTCACATTCTGAATGCACATTTCCAAGAATACCAAATAGCATGATATCAGTGTGTGCTTCGCCATGAAGACAATCCTTTTATCCCTGCACAAAGTGTTAGAACAGTTGTCCAAGCTCTGGCCATCTCCCACCTGGAGAGTGGCAATGCCCTGCTTGCAGGAGTCCCAGTTGCCAGGTTGGACAATATGAAACCTCTCTAGCCTCGTGGTGCATGCCTTATAATAGGGCTAAGAACATGTGACACATCACGTCCATCCTCTAGTCACAGGACTGCAAACCCTTCAAGTGTGTGTCATGTTCAAGACAACCTGTATAATTTACATAACTTCCAAAATACCATTATTCCTGGCCTGACAAACTAAGCTTCTCCATAGTTCAGAGGACCGCCAGAGGCCGCAATATCACCAGGCTAGTAACTAAGATCTGCACCATGGAACAGGCATTGCCCTGCTACTCACCCTGACTCTGGAACAATTTACCAATGTCGATAACACTCTCACCCCCTCAATCCTACACTTCATCAAAGAACCGAAGACCCCACTCTTTGAAGATCACTTTACTCAACACCAATGCTTCCCCTCTGGTTCTCCCCCACCTCTCCTCCCTCTTTCCTTCCAGCTCCTCTTCTACCTCTGCACACTTGTAGCCCGGTGTGTGGCCCCTATGCAATACCATTTCCATTGATTCCCAGCTAGGTTCATGCTTTACAAATCCCACACACACATCCAGCTGATAAAAAAGTAGTCAGTATAAAGGTTTACATGCCAGGAATCCAAGGGGGGTGCTCCAGGCACAAGATAACATATGTAAGGGACATATCTTTTCTCTGCAGTGGTAAGCTAGGAATCTCATTAGTGAGCAGGTTACAGCAGTGACTGGCACTAAAATGGAGAGTCTGGCAATGCTATAGTACTTACATTATTTTTGTACTACTTCCCCTTTGGAGAGATGATTAATAATATATTTAGCATTTTTATTGTGCATCCCAGTGGTGTCTTGATTAAAAGACATTGAGAACATCATCATTTATGATGCAAATCAAGAGGGAAACAAGAAGGGGAATAATAGGCAATAGTGGGGAGAGTGTTGAGGGGAAGATGGGGTAATACATAACCTGCATATGGCATTCATTGTAAAAGGAGTGCAATGTTTTAATGTGCCTAGTCCTAATGCTGTGTGCGCAGTAACACATGCAATTTGATATAGCAAAAATAGGAGTAAGACCTGTGGTGAGCAAAGAAAACAAGCCCTTTAAAGCAGCAAGCAACCTCCTCACTAATTTAAACAGCTGCACTTGCTTCTACAAAATTCCCCTCATTCTAGAAGAACATTCAACACTCATTATGCATGACACAGCAGATGGCTGACACCAGGTACACCCTCTTATAGACATCTTCCTTAGCTTTAATTGTGAACAAAGCTCACTCTAGCAGGACCTAAAAATTTCCATCACAATGGGCTTCATTATGAGGTTGGTGGTATCTCAGCAGTAAATCTGCCGAGATACAACCAAACAGATTAACTGTTACCACTACTTGATCTGGTGGAATTTCTGATGGATTACAAGTGGCAGTATGGCGTTGTTAGTCCCCATTTATGGAGAAGGACTCCATGAGGACTTTGGTGGAATTACCACTGGAGTTTATTCTGCCGTCGGTAATTCCTCCGAAATGGCTGTTTCTTTGGTGTTAAGGTGGCAGAATTTACCTCTAGCATTTTGCTGCAGGTTTTTCCACCACCTTACCTCCAAACCCATAGTTTGGTGGTGCAGTAATCTGGCGGTGATGTAGTAGTAACTCGGTTACGAATGCATTACAACCCTTTTTGGCCGAACTCATAATGAGGCCCAATATCCTCTCTACTTGACGCATACAGACACGGACACGCATGGACTTAAGGAAGCAAGGGCTATCCATATTTATATGCCCATACACCAACTGTAGAAAATACAAAAACTGGGAAAGTGTTCAACATACAGTATCTGCATGCAGTCTCCTAGCATCACATATTGCCATACATGTAGGAGTATTTATGAATGTTTGCATATAAACTACTCAGATGTCGCCTCGAGTCTCTAACACAACCAGCTCTTCCTCCACAAAACAAAGAAATGCCTCACTACCTGAAAGTCTTTTCATTTATTATAAAAACCTATACAAGGCTGTGGCAAGTGCGTTGTTTCAAACGTCATAACAGTTTAGCCAATCGGTGTATTACCAATTATCTTGTGGAAAGTTATTTCTGCACTGAGTGAGACGCCTCTATTTTCTTCTGACAGATGAGGTCACCTTAGTTTGAACGCAATTAATAGATTAGACTAAACAGTAAACAAGCTCATATCAGCTTGCTCGCTGAAGATGGACATGAAGTGGGTACTAAATCTCATGGTGTGTTTGCATTTCATCATCTTTGCTTCGACAGTGTGTTTTTATAAGGGGCAACTTGTGTCAATGGAGTCAAACGCTTTTAATAAATGATCCCACAGCAACATCATTTCATTTCATGCGTGGCACGCTCTGGGCTGCCGACAGGCCTCTCTCTTCATCCTGGGAATAAGAACTGCAGTAAAGCCCACTCACACAGAGCAGTGTCCACAGAGTGTTAGGCATTTGCAAAAGACCCAGAGTCCTGGAGATTCATACATCAAATGCATGTGCTCCCCGTGATGGTAAGGATGTATAATGTGCAGTCAGAGAGTGATCAGTGTAATAAAGATGCTCCACTCAATGAGTAATGGAGAGATGCGTAGTTAGTGCCATCATGCCCCACCGGTAACTCTTCATATGACGCCTCTTCTAACATGGAACATGGAATCGGGGATGGCGAACATGATTCCATGTCCCGAAGAATGTGCACAAGAAGAGAATGCTACACATCTCATTTCCTTACCAACAACAATGCACGTCTTCAAATGTTCTGAACAACCACTTACAAGCTATACACAAGAAAATAAAAAATATTGAGCAATGCAACACATGCACAAACTAAACCTCAAGAAACCTAAATCAATAACAACCTACTGACACAAATTAGGTAATCACATGGTAAAAATCCTGTACCTTGAATACAAGTTCAATCAGAATACTCATGCCTCTTCCTTTCTCTCCTGGGTCTATCGGAAAGTTTATTATTATACCCTCTTTCATTACACTAGTCACATATGCCAATCCAACCAGCAGACATCTGCCACCTGTACTTGAAGGCAATGGCAGCTTCTCACGTCTACTCCCTCTACCCATATTCCAAACCCTTCCATCTGTCGTTCTTAAAGCTCCATGCGACACTTCCATCACCCATATGGGCTGAGACCATGAACCACCTTCCCTCTGTAGCTCAACAGCAATTTAATTCACACATATTAACCTACCACAACATCACACACGTTGGATGCCTTGCAAATGTTTGTTTGTTTGTTTATTGATTTGTATGGCACAACCAAACCCTTAGGTAACTGGGCGCAGCAGTAGTTAAGTATACTTAAAACTTAGTTACATAGTTAGAGTAATACAGTAGGCAGATGGCCCAGTACAGGAAATGCAAACAAGTACAGCAGAGGGGTACATAGAAATAACAAGCAAGTGCAAGGTAGAAATTTACAGGTAGCCTCAGTAGGTGCTGAGGATAGTGTCGTATGGTTAGTCATACATCACTAGAACATAGCCAATTGAGAGTAATACCTGAAACTGAGGTAGGACTGATCAGCTCTGAGATTAGGTGGTAGTGCATTCCAGGCTTGGGCTGCTCTTACCGGGAAACAGCTTCGACCGCATTTTACAAGCTTGAATCTAGGTATCTCTAGGCAGTGGGAGTTGGCCACTCTGGAGGGTCTGATCGAGGTTCTCATAGTCATTCTCTCGGTTAGATAAGGGGGAGACATTTGTATGTTAGTGAGACTGTTTTTAGAAGGATCCTGTCACTTATCTTTAGCCAATGGTGGTCTCTTCTCATTACATGGCCTGCGCTAGCAGCCATGTAGTTATGGTTAAGTTTCTAATCCCATAGGAAGAGCACTTTTTGGGCAGCTTATAACTTTGCTCCCCCTGGATGAATCCTCACCAAACTTTGCAAAAAAAGGATATATGTCCCACTCTGAATTATATTTGCAATCTTTGGTGTTGTTTGGTCAAGGGGGGAGCAAAGTTATAAGGGGGGTCCCAAAATGTCTTTTTATCCCATTGACATAATGGGAAAAAACTTTGCTCATGTCTACAGCCCAAACGGCTGGATGGATTTTCACCAAATTTGCGGCAGGAGTGGCGGCTTGGTCCAGAAAGCATGCTTTTGTTAATTTCGTGTAAATCCATCCTGTATTTCTTTTTTTTTTAAATGACCAAAACTTAAGGCAAAAAAACACACACAATGTGTTCGTTGATTGGTTGGCGTGAAGCATGAGGTGCGTCAGAATTTTGTAAATGCCTTCCATCTTGGATTCGCGGACATCGGCCGGTTGCCGGCGGACATCGCGGTAAAAACAGATTAAAAAACGCAACATTGCATGTGTAAAATGTATCAAAAAATCTCTGGGGAGGGGAGGCGTGATAAGGATGCGATGGAATATGGCTGCAAGAAGCAAAAAAACGTGTGTTTCTTGCCCCGATATCCCCAAACAGTTTGGATGTTCGCAGACAGTTCGGGGACACTTCAGATGTTTCGGTCCAGTTTTTTGATGGCTTATAACTTTGGCGGTACTTAATGAAAATGCATAAAACTTTGCAATTATATTCCTGACCTGATCCCAAATGAGTTTTCAAAGTTTGGTAGGATTCTGCCAAGAGGGGACACAACTAGAGTGGGGGTCCCAAAATATTGTAAATGCTTATACATGTGGTGCCATTTGACACATCTATACAAAGGTTTGCAAAAGATTATTGATCTAGATATAAATGTTTTTGTAAAGTCTGGATGGATTTTGTCAAGTGGGGGGCTAGGTTATATGACAATTGTATGTGCATACATTTGACACTTTTGAAAAAATAAACATGGGTGGATTTCCAGCAAACTTCTGTAAGGAGCATTGGCAAGGACCTGAAAGCATGGTTTTGTAAATGTGCCCGTGTTTTATTTTTTGACAAGTGTCATAATGTAGGTACAAAAAATAGTGATATATCTTTGGTGACTGAGGTGTAGCGTGTGGCCATGGACAGTGGCCAGATTGTCCTGGTCATGGAATAAAGTCATATTCCGGACAATCTGGCTACTGGCCATGACCACAAGGGACCACAAGGGACAACATATGGGGTTAAAGTGGCCATGTCCACTTGGGACTGGTTTATGGTGAAGTTATTCAGAATTGGATAGATTGTAAAGGGAAGAAAAATGTGCTCATGGTAATAAGGTCATAGGGTTCTCTTTTCGCCTTCTACAGGCTTCCATGGAACACAAAGAGAGCCCTGTATGGAACCCCGCCTTCCCTTTCCATGGTGGCCATCTTGGAAACAGGCTTCCATGGAACGAGAAGAGGGGTCCTGTATGGAACCCCACCTTCCCGGCGTCCCGGTGTAGGGAGAAAAATCCTTTTTTTAGCACCCCGGGTTCCCGCTTTGGGAACCTAGGGTGCTAATGGCCTTCATCCCCCATTTCAGGGGCTGGAATGGGGGAATAATGGTCCAGAGACCTCATTATCCACCCTTGCTACGCTTGGGCTGATAACTTGGGATGCCGGGCCAGTATCCACCGTTCCAGCCCTGGAACGGAGGATGAACGCCACAATATTCCCATTAGCATACCACAAAATGCAAATGGAAATGTTGGAAAATCTTATTGAGTCTATTTTACTGAGAAATATAAAGCAGATGTCTATATGTTTTTTTTAAAATATATATATATTTTTTTTGAACTGTGAAAGGTGGTTCCAAAAGGAACATTTCTTTTTTTTGTTTTTGGATGTATTTGTTTTTTGGCAGGAGAGCTAAGAACGAAATGTGGGGAGGAAATGAGGGAAGAGGCACCAAACACTAATATGGAGGGATAGGTGGACAGGGGAAGATGTTGAGCGTGTGTTATTTCTAAGGTAGGGGGCAGTGTTTCTCATGCTCCTTGATTAAAGCAGTGGTGGTGGCTCTTGGGCAGGAGGGATGGCAACACTGATGCCATTTTAAGATAAATAGCAGTTTTGCTAAAAGTATGTACTGTGTACTAGATTGTTAATGGATAATGAGTAGGCCTAGGTGTAGGAGCTGTGCAAGGGAAATTTTGAAGTTGAAAGTTCCTAGATCAGTAGAAAATGCAGTTCCGAACTGTCCACGAAGCACGGATCTGATCGTGAAGTGTGGTGGTTTCTCAGACACGTCATCATGCCGCGCACCAGTGTATGGTCATGTGGCACTGTCTGGAAGGTCCACAATGAAGTCAGATGTTCGTAGACGTCCACGAATGCAAAACTAGTTGAAATAGTTGCAAAACGTGTATAGAAGTGTTAAAAATGATTCTAGAAGTTGGGGAAAAAGAGTTTTAAGGTGACACTTTGTAAATTGGACACAAATATTGCTGTATTGGGTAAGTATGATATTGGTAAATTGTAGGAAAATAGCATGCACTGGTAAAAGCCCATGAAATTCAATGAAAACACGTTTTTAAAGGGATGTTATGGTTAAGTTGCGCTACCATAACCAATGAAATTCAGTGAAAAAATGTTGTTAAGGGAACATTATGGTTTAGTTGCACTACTAAAAACCTTTGAAATTCACTGAAAGAACGTTGTTAAAGGGACGTTATCGTTAAGTTGCAGTAATAAAAACCTATGAAATTCAATGAAAAAACTTTGTTAAAGGTATGTTATGGTTAAGTTGTGATACTAAAAACCTATGAAATTTAGTAAAAAAAACGTTGATGACATCACTGATGACATCACTTGTGCATTCACTTTTCATACAAGGGTTTGTGAAAGTAATGTTGGCAAAAAAGTATCAGGGATTATCGGGAGATTAGTAATAAACTACATACTTCATTACGCAATGTAGTGTTCTAAAGAACATTCCATTGCAGTGTTCTTTCTAGTACAGGAATCTACTCATTCAGAAATGTAGGTATTGGCTGCAGCATACACCATAGAGGTGCAATATTTGTAATTTTCCAAAGTTATATAATAAAACGGTGAATGTTTCTGTATCAGACTTTTCCGTACTGTGAAGTAGCTAATAATGCATCACTTACTACATATTTCTACTAAAACACACAAAACATAAATCGACTACAATGCATACAAATATGGGGCTTATATATGGAGAGTAAAGTAAGCAAACAAGAGGCAGTATCATTAGCAACTGTGTATAATCTACATGATTGTATCCACGCACAAAAATTATTGCGGTGTTTCAGGCCTGCTTCTTCCCCTATATATGTACATCATAAAATACTATTAAATTCTAAGGAAAGTAGTGTAAGAACATGTGAGAATAGCAACATCTATAAATGTAATACCTTTTGAATTTTAAGTTTCTGACTGTCAGTAAATAAAACCACCTGGCCTAGATATGGGAGTGAACAAAAAAGAAGGGGCTAGACATGTGATGTCATCAGTGATATTTGTGATGTTATTTTGATGTCCAGTGTGCTAGTCTTAGCAGTGTACAGTGGTGGCGCGAGTTATGGTTGCTTAGCTTACCATAACTGGCAAATTTCAGGTTTTTTTCAATTTTACTTGTAACCATAACGTCCTTTTAACAACTTTTTTTACTGAATTCCAGAGATTTTTAGTAGCGCAACTTAACCATAACGTCCCTTTAACAAAGTATTTTCATTGAATACTAGATATGTGTTCTCTGAAGGGTATGTTCAGTGTGGCTCTAAGGGCATTATTCTGAAGCATTTTAATTTTGTCAGTTATGTATTTTTTTGCTCCTAGGTAAAGTGCGTTGCAGTAATCCAGCTTGGATAGTATTAGGGCCTTGGCAAGGATGATTCAACTAGATGTTGTTAGAAAAGGTCTGCATGACCTGATGAGCTTACAGGTGTAAGCTGAGTATGATGCCATGGAGCTTACCTGCTTCATTAGGTTTAGGGTGGAATCAAGGTAAAAACCTAGTGAACACAACTTTCATTATTAAGCTGCCGCTCTCTAATATTTTCTCTCATATCTTCCAATCTCACTTTACTCGTATTAGATCTACCCATCCACACTGAATATACACTGCTGTTAGGCTTCCTTCCCCTGAGAACCTCAAAAGGAGATACTCCAGTCCTGGAATGCGGCGTACATCTGTACACCACCACAGTCTAATCAACAGCTTTCTTCCAGTACTTGTTATCTACTATGGCACTCTGGATACTCTACTTTATCACACGATTAAATCTTTCAACTAACTCGTTAGTCTTAAGATAGTAAATCAGACGTGTGCAATGTTCAATTCCATTCCTCCTAAGAAATTCCTCCATCTCGCCTGATACCAGTTGCCCACCACTAGCCATGAGCAGAAATTTGGAATAACTTTCCCTCTGAAACACAACATCCAGAAATGTTGTAATACGCTTGTACATATATTTTGTGTCCACTGTACTTCATCCCACTCAGAGACAGGCATGGTATCAAGAGGTGACACATAAAACAGATGTAACAGTTTTGAAAACCTTTATTAAAATGTCATGATGGGTGTAACCCCCGACTGGTCCTGCAGCTATCCTGGGGATTGCCCTACCTAACAAAACTAAGGAATGTCTATGTCCAGAAGTCCAAAGCAAAAATCTGTCTTTTTCGAAACCTATGCTTGTCCTCATGCCTAATACCTATATGTAGTGTAGGGATATCCTAACTCAAAGTGTTCAAAGTAAAAGTCTGTAGCAATCGCTAGCTCCCTTCCTTAGATTCAGGATACAGCTCGACCCACAAAGTTCAAAAAGGGGCTTAGGTTTCCCTTCCACAAGCTTAAGCACTTTTTCACCAAAACCCCAATGTTCAAAGGGGGCTCAGAGGTTCCCTTGCCCAAGCTTCAAGTACTGATTCTCAGAAACAGCAATATTCAAGAGGAGCCCCCACTCTCTGCCATCTTGGTGATTCCTTTAGCCTGAAAAGTTCACACTAACCTGAGTAATAGAAGTCTCTCTCTCTCTCTCTCTCTTGCTTTAATGTGGGTTGTTGATTTAACATCCATCTTCGTATTGAGTATTTTGCTCCTACTTGACTGGCTCCACTTGGCTGTGCATTCACACTGCCAGCATCTTTACTTTTAGCAACTTGAATTCCTTGCTTCCTGAACTTCAAAGCTTTAGCCTATATCATTTGAGGCTTTCAGGGACTGCCGACTGTACGCGACCACTACTGATGCAGTGTAATGGCTTTGCTTACACGCACAGGTTTCAGATGATCATTTTAGTGAAACTCATTGGTCACCGTGTTTGTAGTCTGCTGCATGCTGGGACTTCAGGTCAGGATTCCATCACCTGCTCCTCCGACACCCCTGAAAGACTTCTCCGTTGAGGGGAATGAGCACTTCTCGACCACAACACCGGGACCGACCAACTTCATGGCTCAATTCTCTGTCTTGTACTGCGACTTCCTGGTGGCATAGCTCCCTCACCATGAATTAACACTTTACCACACAGAAGCATCCTTTAGCATCTCAGCGTCCCGTTCTTCGGTTTCAGCGAGTTCTGCTCCATCTCCACTGTTCCTCATCTTTGCTTTGAACTGTTCCACCTTTTATACACCTGGCTATTGATAATAGGCTGCAGTTGCAAGTTCTCAGGTTTACTTGCCTGTTCTTGTTTAAACCTGTTAGTGGGACATGCCAGACCTTTAGGTGTGTAACTCTCAGGCTCCCTCTTCTTTTTCCCAATACTATATTGGCACTTTCCACAGGTAGCCTTCATTACTATTGGGATCCTCTTCTACTTGCCAGTACTGGACTCACTTCACGGGAAACAATAGGATAAGAATGACAATATCCTATACAAGCTGGGGAAGGGGAAATTACGTCATTCTCAGAGAAGGGTTAATACCATGTCTCGCCCTCTGGCACACTCTCCTCAATCCCCAAGGACCCTCTATCTAGGGGATCCTTCCTCGCCAGTCCACCCCAAGGGTCGGGATCCAAAAGTGATGGACCTTCCCTGGACACCTGAACAGAAGATCTTCAGCGAGTACATCTGAGAGTACCTTCAGGCTTCTCACACCACCTACACAAAAAAATCAATCAATACCATACAATAAATCAGTTTCCCTTAACTCCCCACAGGACCAACAACATCAAAACCAAACCTTTCCCATGGAACCGTGGGAATGCTCATGACTGGCATAGGACAAGTCCTACTAACACATCCTTCATCCAAAGATGGACTTCCTTTCGACCTCAACACTTCTCGTACCTTTCCATCCTTGCATTCTAACATATACTGAATTCATTGCCGCTCCTCTAGAGTAAACCCAAACTCAAATGTCGCAGCAAGGTTCCTGAGTGCAATAATGTATTGTTCAATTGTTTTTCCTTGCTTCTGCACCCTTTTCCCAAAATGGTACCTCTCTAACACAATGCTGACTTTCTTATCCCCGTTTTAGTCCAACATCGTCCCACATATCTTATACCCAGTAACACCTTCTGACTCCGATTTACTGAAAACAGGAAGATTATCAAACTGTTCTTGGCTATAATTTCCCAGACAATGTATCAACAAGGATTTCTTAAGGCCTCTTGAATAATTTGGGCCATGCAAAGCTTGCACATAATGTCAGAACCGTTTCTTCCACCTCTACCCTGGTTTTTGAGGTACCCCTTGGTTTTCAAGGAATTATACGGGTGGCAGCACAACCGGCATTGCTCCCGTAACAACTGTTCCCTTTCCTTCCTTTATTGCCTTTAACCTCCTTTCATTATATTTTGAATTTACAGTGCAGACGGAGGGACACAGAGCTCTTATGATCTTCTTAACTGTTTGTAAATATTTAAATTGGGGATGCACTGACATGCCAAGGGGCAACTCAATAGAACTGATAAATACTAATCCTGCTGCACTACTGGGTTCATATGGAGAATACTGCAGCTTTATAACCATCACCCAACGTTCGGATGGGACCATAATAATTGGTTTCAGCCTGGAAGAAGACCGTGAGGTTGAAACACGTATCAGCTGTTCCTCTTTTTTGATTAAAATTGAGTTTTCCTGACGACTCTGTTTTTGTTTAGTGCAGTGTAGTTGTGAACATGTTGAATTAAATAAGTGGACTGCTTCTCCTTTTTTCAAAATGGGAAGTAAAGTTCCCTTGAAGGACTTTCTGTTCATTGACTCAGCCAATGTCCCTTTGCATAAGAGCACAGAATTGGGCATCAAACGCGAATGTCAGCGTTAGACTGGGGCCAACACGCTTGGTCTTGCACTCTCATAGGCACAGTATGTGTATTTTAACTGTGCCAACCACAGGACTGCAGGCGTCAGCCGCATCCATCAACCGACTGTTTCTGACGCCCCTTCAGCTCATATCACTCTATGTACATTTGCACAAAACCCGGTCCTCGTCTCAGCGGCTGTGATCTCCACCGCAGTTATTCCCCTCTATCAGTGAGCATGAACCCAACAGGGGAGCTTGAATTGGAAGAATGGTGGATCACAGGAAGGATACCATGCACAGGAAGGCACGGTGGTCACTACTTTGGACCGCATGCTCCGCTCCGCTCATCCGGAACGCCGGTGCATTCCTCCTCATCATGTAAACAGCTTGCCACTGCAGTGGAACATGCAGCAAAAGGTGGCTACTCAGTGGCGCGCCACATTTTTCGCATTCCACTCGCTGCTAGTGTAATAATGATGCTCCACAGCAGTGAGTAATGGGGAGAGGTTATTTTGTTGTCTTCTTGCCATAGCAGCTCCTCTTCAACTGACACCTTTTCTAACATGGAATCAGTGATGACAAGCATGATTCCATCTTCCCGTGAATGTGCACGAGAAGAGAATGAAACAATTGTCCAAGAGGGAGGTCTGTAGTGCAGTAAGGAGATTGATAAGTAAGGTGGTGCATTGCAGGTGTTTAGATTGTTTGACAGGAGAGCCGACAATGCCCTGATGTCAGGTAGCAAGTTGTATTTAGGAAGGCAATTAACCTGATTCTGTGATTTCTGTGGTCTTCTCTCTGTGCATGGTGGGTGTGTAAAGCATATTCTGTCAAAACTGGAGCAGGTCCCTTTAAAATGTGCATCCGGGAGAGGAAACAAAGAAACAAATCCATTGAACTCAAATAAGAATGCCTTTCAGAATTCCCCTCATGGAATCTCCGAGCCCCTCCTTCAGTCAGACAATATGAATATATCCTGCTATCTTGCCTCGTTTGCTTGAGTATGGTCTGAGTTTTAATTACTCGCTGGGTCTGGGCCAGATACCGAATCTGTTGCAGTTTTAAAAAAAAAGGGTGAGATCTTTAGGAAAACTGGAGGCTACTTTCCACCTATTGTTTACTATGCCCCTTGCCACCTCTGCCTCAGCATCTTGGCAGGTTCCCACCAGCCAGCTCACTCATTCTCTTCTCAATGTCAGGCCACATGCTCGTACCTATGGACCCCATTCTATGTCCATGCTCTTCTCTTTCCTGTTTTCATGTTTCACCTGCACCTCATCAAGGCTATGTCTTTTGCTTGTTCCCACACACCTGACCGGCTCCTCCTTGTCAAACACGGGGTTAAACCTCTTCTAACGTTTCATCCTCATCTTTTCTGAGCACAGCCCGTCCTTCCCTCCAATCAAGCCCTCTCATTTTCTGATCATATTCCTCCTCTGTGGCTTTCCTTTCATCAGTTTTCACTCTTGTCTACTCTAATCACCCTGCTCCTCTCCTTTCCTCTTCTCACAACTTTCTCCTCTCCTCCATTGTCACTCTCCTCTTCTCACCCTCTTGATCTCCACTGTTGTCACTCTCCTCATTTCACCCTCATCCTGTCTTCTGTAGTCACCTTCGTCCTCTCCTCTCACTCTATTCATCCTCTCTCCAACTCCTGACCTCCTACACACATTGTTTGTTCTTTCCCCCAGCCTCCTCTAAATAAACATCTTTTCCAAACTCCCACGCCCTTGTCCCAAATCCCCAGCCTTACTTATGTATTGGGCCCTGCCTCCCAGGCCTTCCCTCAGGTGTACTTCCCCATGATACATTTAAGGTGATTTGGTAACTCTGTTTTGCCCCATACCTCCTGGTTGCAGCTTAAGCCTTGCCCCACCACTTAGGTGGGAGCTGATATGAAGGATTCTACTGCCATCTTCATGTTGCGTTGTGTGCATGCACAAAGGTAGGTGAGTTCAACAAAGCTACAAGTCTCAGTCTCCGTTGCTCATGCTGAGACGGGGAGATTATGTCAGTGTGAATGTTCACGTTCCTCACCCTATCTTTCCTGTGGTCTGTTATGATTATATTTCAATTTCCTGAATCTCCATTTTCCACTGACACAAGTGAGCTGTACAGTGATAACACTTTCCATTTGGGTGAAAGCTACGGTTATGCAGGTGGGCTACTGCCCATATGAAGGTCTTGGGCATTTCTCACACCCTTAAGGGGACATTATAATATATATATATATATATATATATATATATATATATATATATATATATATATATATATATATATATATATATATATATATATATCGCACATTATAATATGGTGGCAAGTTGGTAAAATCCCCTTCTGGACATGGTGGGGTTGGCCAGGGGATCCTTCCGACTCTACCCTGTGCCCAGAATCATGGTCCTACTGGCAGCACTTGGCCCCTGGGGGCACCACATGTATTATCTCAAGGAACAGGAAAAGGACTATGTCACAGTTTTTTTCCTAAAGTCCAAGTGGAATGGTGTTGATGAACAAAAAGAGAATCGGAAGACGAGTTAAAGAAGGAGAGTGGTGCTTCTACCCTTCCAAGTGAATGGGGTGGTGATACTGATGAATAAATGAAACACAGAAGGGAAAAGCACGTTGGAGTTTATTGGAAGGCAATTTTAAAAGGCATTTTTATTTGAGTTCTATGCGTTTTTTTCTTTGAGTCATTCCTTCAAATAACTGTGATAACTCTTTTTAAACTGCACTTTTAGAGTCAGACCTTTTGAGGTAACCCCTAAGCTTTGTGACAGCTCATGACGTCCAACATGTGATTATGATATGGCTCTCTTTGTTTTCCAGTGAAACTGTGCTTTGCTTTTGGGATGGTGGAGCCATCATTCACAATATGCAATTGTTTGGGCATTTTCTTTGCACCTCACAGTATTGGAGTGATAGAATTCCAACAGCCAGCATTCAATCTTATGTTTACATTTCCACATCCTTGATTTTCTTCACGTCTCATTCATGTCTCCATTAAACCCTCTGTTTTTCTCTGCATTTGTATCTGAGTTTTTCCCTGAACAGCTTTTCTCCTTCACTCACAGCTTTCAGCAGCACACCCTCAAGCGTGTTCCACGCCTCTGCTTACATTTCAACTTCCTTCATATTGGGCACATTCTCTGAAGTCTCCCACAGACTAGGGCAGTGTGGTGATCTGCTTTGCATAAGTAATTCATGCACAAGCCAATCTGTTGGTGCATTGGCAGTGGCTTCTGCTACTCATGGTATCTCACTGGTGCTTTGTCATCTTCACCGTACAGTTCTGACATTTACCTGCACAGCACTCTGCTTTGCATATTCCTCCTATGGGATCATACTTACAACAACCACCCATTTTGTTTAGCCTCTTCTATATCTTGTGCCTGTGGTTTCACTAATAATGTCAAGTGTTCAGAGACAAATACATCTTTCCTTTCTCCCTGACTTCTGTTAAGAGACAGATGAACACACCATCCATAAATTCAGCCCCACCCCCAGTCACTATTGCACAGGTGATAAGCGTTACTCTCTAAGACAACCGTACTGCCCTTATCCCAGGCAGGTACAGCAGGAGATGGACACAATTTAAGCTGAAGATGGCACAAGTAAAATCAAACTAACGTTGTGACAATATATGTGCATGTATTAGATACAAAGCAATTGGGCACTCAACATGAAGAAGGCATATACTAGGTAACACATAAATGTATACATGAAGAATATTAACATGGCATCCATAAGACACAAAGAAGACTAACAAAAGCAATGTTTAAGCTGAATGCCCCAGAGTAATATGCAGCCATCCTTTCCAAAATGGAAGCCAAAACACACTCCTAAGTAAATGAAAGGCCTCAAGGCTTCACAAGAATTCAGGATGCTGAAATTCTAGAAAAACAGATCTGTGCAGAGCACAGGCAGTAGCTAGTAATCCAAGCCAGGGTTACTGAAAAATTAGGGAGGGTCCGAACTGTATTGCAAAGGCACAAGAAAATAATTTCCAGGACCAGAAGAATACACCCTGTCTAATTAAAGTCTGGAAAGAGCCCAATTGACAATTTTGAGCCAGGTGCGATTGAACCATAAACCTAAGAAGATCCCACAATGAATAACTCAAGAGTGTTGCAGGCATAAAAGGAACCATAACACTTACACTAATATTAGCTAAAATCCCAATAAATGCTGGCTGAAATAATTCCAAACAAGGTCTCATCAAATGTGACCCATAATTGAAGATCACTGGGTATTCATTAGCAAAAAACAAAGATAGGACACCTGCCTCACTCCTCACACATATTCCTAGACATGAGGCACCACACAATGATGATTAACAAATAAATCACCCTGGCTCATGGCCTAGGAATGAGGGATGATATTTTCTTCAATTGAAAGGAAAGCAGTCCTACTCCTCTATGGGTCATGTCTTGATGACCTGTCAGTTTCCCAAGATTCGTCAAGAGAAATCCAACCAATCAAAACCCCCAATATTAGGCCACCCATTATGTATTATGCCAACCCATAGTCTATTGTACAGATGATATTTTTTTACTGTTAAAAATTTAGAGGTCATGTCAGGCGGAACCATCAGACAAGCATTACCCAATCAGAACTGTAACCCCTATATAATGTATCTGTAGTCAATCCCCTCAACCAATCCCCGTAACCCATAGGTTTTGGTAGCTAAGATTAGAGTAGGATATCAGTTATAACAAATATTGAGTATAAAACCTGTTGCTTTTGATAAGCACAATGAGAGTGACAACATGTTATGCTTGGATGCTGCCATTGCTTTATTTGGATTTTAATACAACTGGGTTTTGCCTTTGTCTATTTCCGTTATTGAGTCCAGGTTTTTCTGGCTCCCGATCCTGTGAGTAAATGGGGGTTTTCCAGGCCATCTTAACACTTCATATGTTAAATCAACTACTTCATTACACATTTGTTAAGCAGAGATTCCTTTAAAACTTGAGGCAAGAGCAGCTTCAAAGAGGTACACAAAAAGTATAGGCCCACAAGCCAGTGAAATTGCCGATCCTGGACAGAAGACAATATATTTACTCACTGGTTGACTAGCAGATGGAGACATTGTGGGATTGAGGGGTCTGATACATGGACCAGAATATATCTGAGTCAGTTAAGAGATACGTTGGGTATAGCGATCTTGCTTTTAAAAAAACAAGAGTATGTCAACAGCTCAGAGGGATTGGGACAGCTTTACCTGATGCTGGGTTCCTTTGTTGCAGAATGCTAACTTGTAAACACTGCTATGGAAGGTGTAGTGAGTTAGAGGAGCCACATGGTAAGGGGTTGGTCTGACCACTAACGATTGTGCCTTTGAGAGATTGGATGCAGAGTGCTTCTATGGGCTTACCATCCCCTCAGAGACACTGTATTCTTTGAAACCATAGGGATCTCTCGTTAATTAAAAAGAGGATCTGGGTATGTGATTCCTGACATGCTGAAGACCGGTCAGACTCTGACAGTAACGCAAATGACAATTGCAAATGTTTCTTAAGCTCTAATACTGGAATATCATTAAAACCTCAATTTTTTTGCAGAATGACAAACAGCGACAGAAATTGATCTATGAAAACACAAGTTAACCACTGTAGCTTTAAGGTGAGCAGCATATCACTTGTGGCTTGCTTGCTCTGAGAATGCTGAGTGCTGCAGAAAAACACAGAGCCACATCCATTTGTAGATCCAAAATGGTATCACTGTCCCAGCTCATGTTTAAAAACTCTGGGCCAACCATGGCACAATCAGAACATCAATTAAAACTTAACCAGTACCAGAAGGGAAATAATAAAACCATGTTTGAAATGAAATGTCATGGGATTCAAAACCAATCAGAAAACTTAAAAGATTTCACTACAATCAAGGCCAAATTGGGGACTGACTTAGTCAAACAACCACAAGTCCTTTCCTGTAAATGTGCCTGGGAAATTGCTGAGAGAACCACATGCTGGAATGAAGCATACATGCTGTCATCTATTGCCTGGATGCAGGGGTATTTTTATATGAGAAGAGTTAGTTACCTTTCTATTAATTGTGCAGCAGTTGCTCTGGTTCTGGTATGCCAGAGGAACTACCACAAGAGCTAGTGGTACGTGAAAGCAATAACCTAGGAGCAGGGTCTACCCTCCAAACGGGTATCGGAAGGAAGGTCTAAAGGAAGTTTTGTTTTTCCTTGAAGAACTAAAGAAGAAGAACTCTTGTCAGGAGGAAGAAAGTATTGTCTGTCGGAAAAGGACCCATAAAAAGAGTAGAAGTACTTATTCCCATTAAGAATTTTGTGAATGAACCAGGAATCGTGAGAGACCCAAAGGAATTGTGATTGAACCACAGGTTTTGTAGGGACCTAAGAAAATTCTGAGGAACCAGGGTTCCTGGCGAGACCTAAAAAGATTGTTAGTAAACCATAGAACATGAGCAGACCTTAAAGAATACTGGAAGTACAAGTGGTCCTGCAGATACTTAAGAACATGCTGATTAAACTAGAGATCATGAAGAGAGCTAACGAGAATTGTGATGTTAAACCATAGGTTGAGAAGTGTCCTACGAGAAACTTGAGAGGACCCAGAGGTCTGGATGAGCTGTAAGAGAATTCCATGAGAATCCATAGTAATGGTGAGGACAAGGATACATCAAACCTCAAGAGAAGACCCAAGACACTGGCGCTGAGAAAGAGAATCTGTTAAGTGACAAAACGAGTTGGGCCCCATTATGAAACTGGAGCTAAGTACCTTATGGTATTTAGGATCTAAGAAGAGGTTTGCTGAGAAAGTGGACACTGTACTGGGCCCCAAGCAAAGAGAGTTATGTATAGAAGTTGTGAAGGGAAAGGAGTTACACAATAAACGAGAAGTCATTAAGGAACTTACCAAAACTATGGTGAAATTGGGTTTGCTGAAGACCTATTTGAAAGATAGTGATATCCTGAAGTGCTATTGGGAAGATGAATAGCCTTGAAGAAAACACAAAAGTGAGCTAAACTCTGGAACTTCATCCATTGGAAAAAACTCATGTTTGTTTTTCTAGCATAGGAATGAACTTTGAAAGTAAAGGAACTCGTTTTGTTGTCCCAGCATGGATAACTTTTTGGTTGTGATGAAGTCTTTGCTAGAAGGTTAAAGGATAACTTTGTACTTTCTGTTGTCTATCCCTTTGGAACTTTGACTTTTGAGTAGGGCATCCCTGGAGGAACAAACCCTTGTAACAGGAGGACCAAGATTATTATGCTTAAAGACATTATTACCCTAAGGTGTCGAGAGCACCTGGAGTGGACTAGTTTAGGTTATCCCATCTTTGACAGGTTAAGTGTTCTGTAGTAGGTCAGAATCAGTAGACTGACAAGGAGGCATGATTTTTCACAAGTGTTTATTCTTTGTTCAAAGAATAAAAGCCTAGTCTCTCCCTAAATGTGTGATTTGAAGACCTAGTTTATACAAAGTAAGGTTTACAAGGGGCTCACCAGGATGTGAGGTTGACTTTAAACAAAATAGAAGTGCTCTGTCCAGAACCCTACTCTAAACTAGTTTTGTTTCCTATTTTTCACGAGTAAAAAAGCTCAAAACATCCACTGCATATTTTTAGGAATATTTATAATGGATGGCTGCTGGGCACTGACCCCCACCCTTGTGTCTCTTCACCTAAGGCCCTTGCCTAAGTGACCAGTTCCAGTTATATAGTTCATACACTGTTGCAGGGCTGTCCCATGACTCCAGTCAGGTTACTCAGTTCATTGCTGTCATGATTCCTGCCCCTCATGTCCCCAGCCCTTCAAGATGTCAGGCTGGAGCCAGGCCATGATCACCTACATGGCCCTCAAGGGCCTCTCCATCCCTCCAAAGACCCACTTGGAGTCAGACTTGGCGCTTGTGGCACCAGACTCACTCACTCCCATAGGATAGCATTGGGGATTGGACGTGTAGTGCATAGATGGGGACAAGATGGATTTCCACACATATTTCTGTTCCCAGAACTGCATGTGCAGTCTAGTCTTTTGGGTGTGGTTCAGCCCAGAGACACCTGGGATACCCAGAGACTATTTAAGCCACGCCCAGGCTGAGAAACATGCTTTGTGTTTTCTGCACCTGCAGCGTGACACTCACCGTGTTCGGATCGGTCTCCAGTAGGCCTGCATCTTTCTTCTGCGCTCAGCACCTGCAAGAACAAGAACACTGTTAGGAACAGCCTTACCTTGCGGCGCTTGTGCCCATCATTCATCGCTCCTTCTGTTCTGTGGGCATCTTCGGCAGTGTCATTCCCATCCCGGCACGCCGCTTCCTAAGGAAAAGGGAAAAGAACAGAAAAAAGGCATTAGTAAGCATTCAGCAAATCTTCACTTATTTTTAAAGACTGTACGAGCTTCAAACGCTTACCTGAATCCCAGCCGCTCTGGGGGGAACTCTGTCTCCGGAACTTCTCATCCATCTGCAAGAGGGAAAAGACACTCCAGGTTAGCATGGAAACATCTAGAAGCGCCGCATACCGTGCTTACTCACCGCATTTCTTCTTCATAACAGGCATCCATGCTGAAAAATGTTGCGGCACCTAAAAGACACCGAAAAAGAACTCAGTTCACTACAAATACGAAAGGGTCACATCACGCATCATGCTCTCACTCACCTTCAGCGCTACTCATCTCAGCAGCACGTCGCCATCCCCGGACGCGGGCCATCATCTAAGGAAGGAAAGGAACGAAGTAAGAGAACTGTTCAAATGACTCATTATACTTACCTGTCGGACTCTTCCAGTGAAGTAACTAGGCAGCAACGAGCCCGCATCAATCAATGCATCCCTGCGCTGAAAGCAGGACGGAGAGCACACTTTCCAAAAAACAAGGCCCCGTCTCCAGTCGAATAGACTCCAGGGAAGGGTTCGAGGTTGTAAGAGGTCAGAACAGGCTGAGTGACGTCCCCGTGGATACCAGGTGAGCGTTACAATTACCCCTTCAGATTCTCATAGTTGTTCTCCGTTCCTCAGGGAGACATTCCTTGGTTTGTTTCTCCCCCTATTTGCCTCAACCTGTGCTTCACTCTTTCGCATTTCCCTGCTCTGGGGCTTCTCGGTTCTCACCACACACTGGGCTTTAGTTCTCTATCTTTTCCCACTGAGGGGCTCTTTGCTTCTCTCCTGACACTAGGGCTTGGATCTCTCTCTTCCTCTCTAGGATGCTTTGCTTCACTCCACATATTGGAGCTTGATTCTCTCTCTTTCCCAATTCTGGAACTATTTGGTTCACTCCCCACACTGCAGAGTGGTTCTCTATCTTTCCCCACACTGGGGCACTTAATTTCCCTCCCCACACTTTGTCTTGGTTCTCTCTCTTTCTCCCTCTGAGATGCTTTGCTTCACTCCACTTATTGGAGTTTGGTTCTCTCTCTTTCCCCACTCTGGTGGACTTCCTTTCCCTCCCCAAACTGGAGCGTGGTTCTCTATCTTCCCCACTCTGGGGCTCTTTGTTTCCCTCCACACACGGGGGCTTCATTCTCTCTCTTTTCTCATGCTGGAACTCTTTGGTCTGCTCCTCACACTGGGGCTCTTCTCTTCTCTTCTCTTCTCTTCTCTTCTCTTCTCTTCTCTTCTCTTCTCTTCTCTTCTCTTCTCTTCTCTTCTCTTCTCTTCTCTTCTCTTCTCACAGTGGGGATTGGGTTTCTCCCTTTTCCCAATGTGCCGATCTTTGCTTTTCTCCCCATACCAGGGCTTTGTTCTCTCTCTTTCCTCACTTTGGGGCACTTCATTGCCGTCCCCACACAAAAGCTTGGTTCCCTTTGTTTCCCCACTCTGGGGTTCTTCACTTCTGTCCCCTCACCAAGGCTTGACTCTCTCGCTTTCCCCACTCTGGAGTTCTTTGCTTCTCTTGCCGCAGCAGGGCTTGGTTCTCTCACTTAGCCCACTCTGTGGCTATTTCTCCCTCTTTTCCTTGCCTTGCTGCCCACCTCTCATTCTTCAGGAGCCACCGCATATCTGTATGTGATGAGTGTTGCTCCCTGGCAGGGGTGTGTGGACCACCTCGGCTTCCCTGTATGCACATAGCCACTTGCAAGGCGGCGTCTGCTTGCGGACCTGACTCGGCCTTCTGAGGCACTTTTATCCCATTCTGGCAGTTGCACCGGACAGGGCACTTTAGACATTCATGTAGGTTTGCTGCACTTCCCTAGTACTGGGCTCTGGCTGGGACACCACACTGGATGCTCTCTCACACTCTCCATTCTGTGTGCGGCAGCACAAATAGGCTCTGCACATGTTGTGAAGGCTCTCCGATTCATTGTTTTGATGCAGGAAGTCCCTCCATTAGACTGGCCTGTTAGCTTTCCTGCTGTTTTCCTTGAGGGTTAGGCCCCATTTCGATTAGAAGCCAAGTCATACACTTGAACTTCTGTATACCGCTTGAATCTGTTAGTGCCTGGGATAAAGGCAAGGGTCTTAAGCCCATTTCTCTGGTTTTACTGTCCAATAAGAGGGAGTCACCTCCCAAAGGATCCCAGTTATCCTGTACCCAAGGGGGTGTGAAGTGTAGCAGGCTCACATCCCTAGTCCCAAAGGGCATGGCTCCCCCTTTGCAATCTTCCTGGATTTGCCACAGTTCCCTTATCATTTATATAATATATCCCTAGCACCTGTAGGCATTCATTAACACAAATTCCTGAAATTGTTAATCTGAAAAAATATCACAACAAATCGCCCAATCCTGCTATGTTCATTTCTAGCCAATGCCATAGAAGGGTATTGTCGTTGTTTTTTTGGGAGATTATTCTGTCCTGCACATGGGAAGGAAAGTTTGAGCAAGGTAGTTTTTATTAAGATATCCTACAGGATTCATTCTAAATGTACAGCTTTGCCATTGAAATTGAACCACGTATGTAGCGTGGAATAATGGTGAAGAGGTCCTCTAGGGCCATGTCGCAAAAGTGTGAATGGGAGGGTAAGCATGAGCTGTTCTTGAAACGGACACACTAATAAAATCTCTAATGTTGTTAGCCTCAACTTAAGGTAGATGGGAAATAGAATGGCATTCACAAAGGCAAAAAGAACCTTACTTGGTGACTATCAGTGGCTAGGAACAATCGAAGGAAGTTCAGAGTACGTTTGATAAACAGGGATGTCATTTAGGGGTCACTAGAGGTCGCAACTGCAACCTCTGATGTCTCCCTTGCGACCTCTGTGGTCTCCCTTGAGACCGCTAAAAAATAAAAATAAAAAATAAAACATATTTTTTTAGTTTTTTTAGTTTTTTTGTAATGCAAGCTCCTGGCCTGTGGCTCTTTACTTCTGGGGTGGCTGGCTTTCTTGTTCAGGCCCCTTAAAACAAAAGAAGAAAAATAAGAACAGGAGTGCCACAAGTCTAACACTTTCAGCCCTGAACCTAAATAAGAAAGAATAGGAATACCAAATAATGTGTCTTTCTGGAATTCTATAAAATAATTGCTACGCTCATTAAATGTTAATTTCAGGCACACTTCAGGGTGTGAGTCACTGATTTAGTCTGTTCTTAAACGCCTCACTCAGCCTTGCATCCTTCTGAGGTCGATAAATGAGTACCAACACAGGTTGGGTGATATTGGTTGTATATTTTGTCTATATAAAGTGCTTAAGCGTAAGTGATATATAATAACACATTATTATCATTTGGTCATGGACGTCTGCTTGCCTACACACACTGATCTTAATGATACATATGGCTAACTATTCTTGTATGAAATGTGATATCGTAACTATATTTTTCGTAGTGTACAATGCTATGTGATGCCTATTCCAATGGGTGAAATGTCGTATTCCATCGCTACCCGTGATATCACTCCGGAGTGGGGTCAAATGACATCACTTCCTGTGATGTCATCAGGGGTCAAGGGTCGTGTGATGTCACTTCCGCTACCCCTGGTATTTTGGTGAAATGACGTCTCTGTTGATAACACATTCTTGATTGGACAGAACAGCTCCCTGCTAATCCATATTGTATATACATGTGTTTTGCTTCCCACCATGCAGCATGGCATTCCTGAAAGGATGAACCTTCATTGTTCTGGCATCTCAGCTCAGCCCGCCTCCCTCCTTGGATGCACCCCTTTCCTGAACATCGCTTTGTGAAAGGCTATTAAACGCATTCTCTTCCAACAGTATCTCAAGTGCTTCTAATTCACTGACTTTAGGGTGCAGCATAAAGGTACTACTTTGTCAGTGAATGGTTGGTTCTTGCTTATAACAAAATAACATTAAGAATGACTTAAGATCAATAGGGACAGAACAGAACCCTAAGGTACACAGATGCTATGGCACGTGAAGGTTGAAGGATGTATTTTCTTGTTTGGACCTACTGTCCGTGCAGAACAACTGCAGACACGTGTAGGTGGTGCCAACGAGCGTGTGCCGGTGGATAGGGCATGCTTATGGCATATGGGCTCAAAGGCAGCATACTGGTCAATCCGAGCAGAAGCCATCATCTCCTGTGAATGTAAGGACGATGGCATTAATCATTTGAATGGCTGTTGTCTCTGTGCTGACCTTGCACGCTGTTCAACAGCTTTTTGCATCAGAACCTCCATGTTTTGCTTTTAGGGGTGCAAGTTTCAATTTGACTGTTGTTTTCCCAGATGCAAACCCAAGTTCAGAATTAGTACCCGGCACGCGCGGCTGAACAGGAATACTGTGTGGTGAATGGCTCATTTGCGAGCCATCCCACACGGTATTCCCGTCCACACTGTGCGTGCCGGCTACTCTGTTCCCGGCGAGGGGCATGGCAGCCCCTCAGCCAATGAGGAGGCTCAAAACGGGGCAATCCCCGTTCCGAGCCTTCCCCTGGCTGGAGGCTTCCTTCGTTCCCCGCCGGGGACTCAGGTAAGATTTTTTTTTTTTCCCCCAAGCCTTTCCTCCCTCCTCCCTCCCCCCTCCCCACCCCTCTTACCTTCTATCCCGCGGCCTCCGGCGGGGGACGATGGAAACCTCCAGCCGTGTGGAGACTCGGAGCAGGGCCATCCCCGCTCCAAGCCTCCATACGGCTGGAGGCTTCCATCGTCCCCCGCCGGAGGCCGCGGTACCTTTTTTTTTTTTTTTTTTTTTTTTTTTTCTCTCCCCATCCCCTCCCTTCCGCCCTCCCGAGCCCACTTACCTTCTTTTTTCTTCTGGTCTTGGAAGCGAACGCGCTGGGAACACTTCTGTTCCCAGCGCATCCGCTCCCGATGCCCGCCATGGAAAGGGAAAACGGAATACGTTTTCCCTTTCCATGGCGGCGCCATTTTTTTTTTTTTTTTTTAAACGTGTTTCGGAACAGAAAAAAATGCCATTAGCACCCCGATCCAACGGGCCGGGGTACTAATGGCAATAAGACCCTCGGCGGCGGGCCAATACCGCCGCAGGTAATGCCCGGCGGCTTTGTTACCTGGGGTGGTATTGGCCCGCTGCCTCGGGTCTTATTGCCACAGTAATGTCTCCTAAACATAGTGGACTTTACATTGAATTATGTTCTCTAACGTTTGCTTTGCTAGTCAATGAGTTTTCCACGTTTCTAGTATTTTTCATTTTCCTGTATTTCCCTAGGCTTTAAGAATGACATATGTGTTGCCATATGCTTGCTTTCATTCCTTCTTACAAGGTCACGTGAGTTGTTCATGGTTTGGGAACTGCCAAGAATTGGTAGGATTACTCCTAATGCATACTTCACTAAAAGTACATTATCTTTTTGACTGTCTAGCCCCAAAACATCAGTGTTTAGTTGATTGTTGACAGAGTTGCACACAGGTAATTAACAGAAGTTTGGGATGCAAATGCAATCACAGGTACCGCATTAGCATTGGCTGCTTGGCAATTGACCACAATGAGGTGTTATTTATTTGATGTCTCACCTTCTTCCACATAAAACACTTTTCCATTTCTGTTATTCATTTAATAAAGCATTTTAGCACTAATGCTTGCTCAAATCATTGTTAAAAAAACATGTCAAAACCACCACTGATTTAGCTAATAAAACGTATAGCGCATTCTAAAAACATATGCTAATTTAGTACCTTGGGCAATGAATTTGTCATTCTTGGGTAACACCGTTTGATAAAATTCGTATTCAGACAAAGATTATAAAATAAGATTACCTCTGAGGTCAGCAATTTGAAGAATCCTACCAATGTGTTACACATGCAAAAATGCAAAACAAGTTTAAATTTCTTTAAGCTACGTTTTTTAAATGCCAAATTATTCATCTCAATCTAGTGGGACAGCCAGTACCGTTCCCCCTTTCCTTTACCTATGCAATTAAGGGTGAGTCCTATGTTTATTAAACACCTTATTTACCATATGAGTTTGTTTTCTAAAGGGTGGCATTGATTCTGTCCCTTCCCTACTTTTTCTTGACTATTTTACCAAATGTCACTGAACTATTGCATTTTTTCAGAACCCTAGAGAATTTGACTTTAGGTTTATTTAAATTGAATCATTGTTATTGTTCTGTGAAAGTGAGTTGCAAGCAGTTTGTTAATTTCAGGTTCTAAATCATATCATTTTGTTATTATTTTTAAAGCTATTTTGCTGCTGAGCAATTCTTCTTAGATTTGTATCTGGGAACATATGTAAAATAATGATATGCAATGTTAAACACTGTGTACATGGTCAGGATTTGGCCTTATGTATCTAGTGCATGCAGAATTACTGAAACGTCATTGGCAGTATTTTAGTAAATCTCCATCTCTTAACACTCTAATGGTAGAAATCATGTTGTTTACTCATCAGATCCCTGGTAGCAATGGTAATTGCCACCAGTGGTATTCCACCAACTAACTGCCTGATTCATGCAATTTGCGCTGAAAACGCAAATTTGCGCACCTTTCTGCCCGAAAATCCCCATACTTCAAACAGGGATTTTCGGGCAGAAAGGCGCGCAAATCAGCGTTTTCAGCGCAAATAATTCCCCAAGTTCAAAATAGTTCCAGAAAGTCTCAGGGTCTCCTTCGCCAAGACGGCAAAACACAGTTGGGTGCCCTTCCCCAAGAAGTCAGCTCTTCCAGCTTCAAACCAGCATCAAAGCAATCAGTTCACATCTCTTGGCGTCAAAAAGAGTTCCAGTTCAACTTTGTAATCCTTCATGCTTTTCAATAGTTCATACAGATTGCTCTCTTTCTCCTTCAGTTGAGCAATCCTGTTATGAGAGGTATTTTCTTTATCTCTACTTTCCTTGGCTCTTTCCAAGTAGGTTCACTCGGTCTAGGTGCACTTGTTGGACCAAACGGTCCACCCATTACAGGTCATGCAAACCGATAACCCATGACACTCGTTATCCTTCTGTATTCACACAGGCTTCCTCTCTCTGCACCTATGTCACAGGCTCACATTCACTTCTGATTCTCCTTGGAAATCTCTTGACTTCTCCATATCATGTTTTCCGTAGAACTCACTCTGTGGTGTTCTCCCTATTTCACCACCTTGCTCTCACAATATTGATAATTCCTCATCACTTGCTTTTTCCCTTTGTTCAACATATCCATCATTTTGTTTTTTAAGAGCTCATCACTTGGTTTGTCGCATAGTTCATAAATGACCATTACTCGGTTTCTCACTTTGTTCATGTGTTCATTATAACTTTCCTTTAGTTAGGTATTCAACATCACTTATTCCACCTTTAAATACATCAATTATCGCTTGCAGCTTGCTCGGCATTCATAAGCCCTCAATCTGGTTTCCATGACAAATTGTCACCGGTTTCTGTTCGTTCAGTAGTACCGTATGCTTGGTTGCAGCCCCAGGAGTGCCCTGGTATGAGCGTTCCTTTAATTTCACTCACCAGTATGTGCTGCTCTGGGTTTCCTCTCTTCTTTTCAGCTTCCTTTCACTCTGTTCACACTTTTCAGGAGCCATGCGGCCTGCTCGCCGCCTTCAAACCTCGCTGGTTTCTATATGTAGCTCTGCTTTTCTCTTGCAGATGCTACCAGTGGCCTGTAATGCTTGGGAGCTTTCAGTGCACCACAGCTCTTGCACAAGACAAAGGAGGCTGCAGGTGCCCCAACCCTTTCAAAGCTTGCTTGGGCCGCGGCATCACTTTCTCCCTTCTACAGCATCTGACGTCCTTCCCCCCACTCACCAGTCTGCGCCATCGTCAGACGCGCCCTGTCCTCCAGGCAAGGTTCTCCCAGGCTTTCTCCCAGAAAGGTTTCTCCCAGTAAGGTTTTCTCCATGCCCACTGGTGGTCCCACCTTTAATGCACCTGTGGCCGGCTAACTGGTTGCAGGTGCAAATCCTTGGTTTCAATTGCCTGACAATAATTAATCCTATTCACTGGAGACGCCCGAGTCGTGTGAATGAATGGGAGTATGTACAAATCCTAGTCACCTCTTCCTCATCCCAATTTTAAAGGAAAATGATTAGGTGTGCAAAAGAGGAAATGACAGGCAAATAACCTATGAAGGCAGGGGAGTGGAGGGTGTATTCTTACAAGGAAAAGGGGGATACCATGTCTCACCTAAAGACATCCTCTCCCCAAGGTCCCCCCACTCAGGTGATCCTCCCTGGTATCTCCACCCCCCAGTGTCGGGATCCATGAGCGATGGCCTTTCCCTGGCCACATGAGAAGAGGATCCAGGGGGAGTAGAAGTGAGGATGCCCTCAGGTTCCTTACAGACTCTATTCTGATTTCAGAGGCGATTTGATGTTAGATTTATATTATATCACTTTAACTTCTTGTATTTTGTTAAGTATATTTGTCTATGTTTATATTATGCATTGTTGCTTTTCTATAACGTGCACTAGAAATGTTCAATTGTACTGACCAACTAACTCATGATTGTTGAATATTGTAGTCTGTCAAAATAAATGGTAATATTATTGAGACTGTTCCATGTTATCTTTCGTATGTTTATTCGGAAACACCTTGATATTTGGGCATAACAAAATGGCTATTTTAAGTACATTGTGTCTAATGTTTTTAACTATTGTTATTATAGATGTTGTTGATAAGCTGCATATGAAAATGTGTGCCTAAATAGGTTTTATATGAATAGTCAATTTAAAATAATTATGTTTATCCATTCGGGCTTATACTTAGCCACTGCTTAGGTGGATAACTGAAGGGACTGCTCAATTTTGTGGTAGGAATAATGAGCTACTAACTATGGAAATAAAAGGTGGCATCCTGCCACATGCATTTAAGTCTTTACATACACATTCTCTGTAAAGGCTTTCTATGTTTCATGCTTTGTATGGAAAGGTCTGTTTTTAGCTAGTTTTCATTTGAAGTAGAAGAGCAAAAACGATCATTAAGTACACTTAGCTTTTTGTTATTTAACCATTGTTTTAAGTTGCAGACAAATCTCCACACTTACATATGTAGAAAGTTTTTTAGGGAAGACAAGTTCTGCATTTTTGTTGAGTTCATATTTTGTAAATTATAGAAAGAACACATATTCAATACAAAACCAAGTGAACAAGCAAGTACAAATATACATATACATGCACATCAATTGCTGAACAGTGAAAGCAATTACAGTGGGCCATTTTTACAAACAAGGTTTTTTGCAATTGATATATTGAAAGGCAAACCAATCTTAAATACACAAACAATCATATTAAAAAGTTGTCATGAATGTGTCCTTCTTTATGTTTTCGAAAAGCACTGGGTGGTCAGAAATGACAAATGAAGGGGTGACCTAGTCATCAGTCTACGTCTGGATGTAGATCAAAAATAAGGAGGGTCAGGGGTTTTTCCCACTCAAGGTGTTCCGTCCCTTGACATTTCGGCGGGATGGTCAAATAGCCTTCATCATGGGCCTAGACCGGATCTCCCTGGACTGGGTTTGATGTGGCGCGTCTTCCTAGGAGAGAGTATCGGGGGAGCCTGTATCTGTATTATTGGGGTTAGGGGGCTCCTACTGTCACAGATATCAGTGGTGAGGCATATATCTTGCAGGCGGTCCTGGATGAACGTAGTGATAGGTTCTCGAGGCATGTGAAGCCCTGGATTGCTTGCTAGCCCTGCGTCCTCGTGCCGTCGGGTCATCCATGTTTGGGTCAGGCCTGGATGGATTATCGGGGTGGGATTGAACCTGCTGCCTGATTCTGGACCTAGAGCGAGCGCGTTGGTTCATGGTTGGCAGTAATATTAATGACAACAAAACACAATCCCACAGCAACGGCTTCCTCCCACTCAGGCTATGAGTTTGTCTGTAGCATCTGCCCGCTGTAGGAGAATATTGTAATAAGAATATACAACAAAAGTGTGTCCACATATTATGTTTGATTGTACAAACCTAATGGGTTATGTTCAGATACACCCTTAATGAATTGGTGTTTTTTTTCTGTGAACCTGTAGGGTTCTTTTTAGATGGATCACTGGTGTTTTTTTACCTTTTTTATGATTGTGATAGACATTAAAATATGTGTTATTTTTTTAAAGGCCTTGTGTGTCTGCTTATATATTGAATGGGCAGCTTGTATGTTTAGCGGGCAGATGCTACAGACAAACTCATAGCCTGAGTGGGAGGAAGCCGTTGCTTTGGGATTGTGTTTTGTTGTGATACAGTTTAGTCCTCACCCACACGGCCCCTAAAAAGAGAACCATATAGCTTGGTTTAGCTAACAGCAATATTAATGAGACTGTTGCATGTTATCTTTTGTATGTTTATTTGGAAACAACAGATATTTGGGCATAACAAAATGGCTATTTTAATTACATTGTGTCTGATGTTTTTAACTATTGTTATTATAGATGGTTGTTAAGCTGCATATGAACATTTTTGCCTAAATAGGTTTGATGTGAATAGTCAATTTAAAATAATTATGTTTATCCATTCAGGCTTGTGCTTAGCCACAGCTTTGGAACAGTTTGAGCACTGTGCAACCTGTTTTCTATTTTTGTTCTATAATCAACTGTATTAGTTAATACTATTTGTTTCATTTCATTAAAAAAATAAAAACAAGCAATAGCACTTTAATGTTACAGTAGTGGAAAAACGACATGGTAACACAATGTGTTCACTATGAACAACACTAGTTTACCATAGGCTCAACATCAACAAAGGACATGCTATTAACCTTCCATTAAAGAAAGTATGGTTTAATGATATATGCAGTCCTGAAGTGCTACTGAAATGGCACGCATTGCCGCTTTTTTGTCTTACATTGACGTTGGGGGAACAACGAGGGAAAAGCACCCACAATCATTACAACAGAGTGTGAGGAATCTTCCTTTGCACCATCTGTTTTCAAAATATTATACAATCTTTAAACCTATTAAACATAAAAAGAAAAACTTCAGGAGACAAACTGCCACAGCAGTGTACATGGTCTTTGGCACTAAAATATGTATCTAAAATGAAAAGAAAGCAAGCACATGTTTTGTACTGGAAATGCTATAAATGTAAGACTTAGTTGACCAAAGAGAAACATGATTTTACAATAAAACATAATGCCCCAAAATGTATTCATGCCTTAAGGATGGAGTCAAAATAGGAAATGGATACAAAATATGTTTTGCTGATTCAGTATGTAAACATGGCCTTCCATAGGATACAACTTGCCTGTTCCTTTCCTCATTATAGCTTTCCTCACATACATTTACTATTCAGTCATAACAGCTTTATTTTGGAAACGGCCACAAAAGCAGCATATAAAATAATGAAACAATTTCATGCAACCCACACATTATACTATATTAAACATTGCAGCCAAATGAAAATTTCAAAGCCTATGTACTGCTACTTTTTAAAATGTAGGATATTTCTCCTCAGCTGATCATAAGTATGTAAAATGCCTTGCAATTTCCTTTGATTCATACAATTCATTCAGTCAAATACCCTTGACCACCAGTACATCATTAAACTTCCACTTTCAAAACAAAATATCATAATGCAAGATTAAGAATCTCAAGAGAATGTAAAACATAAGTTTATCGTTTCCTAGGATGACACAAGTTGATCTATGTCATTGATTAAAAGCAAAACCCTGATAATTATAACCAACGACAATTTAAAATATGCAATGTTGCTAAGATGTTTTTGGAGTACTTGGTATATAGAAGTCAAGCAAGCGAGTAGATATGAATGGATTCTTCGGTAACCAGTGATTACATGGCAGGGAAAAATAGAAAGACAATAAATAAAGGGGAACAAATAACGAATTACAAAAATAAAGAGAGTAAAAAGCAGTGACAGAATGAAAAGAAAAATAATGAAATATAAGCAATCATATAGTATTGCAGGTTTGGGTTTAAGTGGGAAATAAAATAAAATTAGCTAGACTTCAGTTAAACATAGTATAAAGAGAGGATGAAAAGAGGAAATACAGGAATAAGTGGACACAGTGTCAGGGGGTGTCCCCCGTAAAGGGTATTAGCAAAGCAAAGCAAATGTAGCTAGAATGTAATATGGTATAAAAGTGAAATGTTAGTAAAAAGACATTTAGAAACCACAAAACCAGGATTTGAATTATTAAAAGTTCCAATATATGGCAGTCAAAAACTATAGAAACGGAGCACAATGTAAAACGCATCTAGTTATTTGTTTAAGTTGTTAATGTTTCGTTATATATTTATTTAGATGTAATGTCAGCGTTACAATCACATATAACTGATTCTTCAATATGCAAAAATACAAATATACATTTATGATACATAAGTGTGCAATAATGTTTACAACATAGCAATTGTCATGAAAAACGAGCTTGATTTAAAGACCCAGGCACAGTATTCATTGTCAGAATCCACTGATGTCAATACAGTGAGCTGGTAATCTACTTCGGAACTCGTTGGTTATGTGGCTATTGATTCATTAGTAAACTCTTCCTTTCTAACTTTGCCCTATGTATGGATTTTGTCACTACCAAGGTTAGACTCCCATCTCTCATTGGTTTGCACATATGTAATGCGTCCAATGTATTATATATGTTGTTTACCCTCAGCAATGCTTTTAAGTACCTTGCCCTAAGGAGTGAATATGCGGGACATAAAAGGAGGAAGTGTTCTAAACACTCTATAATGTTGTTACATCTAGGGTGAGTCATGTGTTGTGATGGGCTCCAGGAAGTGATGAAGTAGGCTAGAGGGAGGGTGCATATGCAGAATCTCAAAAATAAAGGATGGGCCAGAGGCTCATGCATATTTGCCCCATGCTCTACAAAGAGTTGATCACACTTGGCCTTACATTGTGCTTGTGATAATTTATTATATGATTTCTTCACCCACAGCTTTGTCCCAATTTTAATATCTTGAGGGTTGTGCTCAAATTTCAAAGGATCAAGGGACGCTATTAGTGATTTAACATGATTAAACCAAGGAAGGTACAATCCTCTTTCCTGTGCCTGAATGCCAAGCAGTGCTCCTTTATAGTTTAGTAGATCTGGGGAGGCCCATAAACATATCCAATACAAGACTATTGTTAGGGTTAGTTCTTCTTCAATGTAATGTTAGTTTGTCTCAGTGTGTAATAGAGTGTTTGGTGTGCTCTTGGGGAAGTGTATTTCTTTTTTTAGAAATGTATTCTCATTTACAGCCAGGTCTGATATGTTTGAGTATCCCAGTATCTGTGTGCCATACAGAGCAGCAGATCTCACCTGTGTTTTATAGTTAAGAGTGGGAGTCAATGCTGCACTGTCATGTTTCTGTGCAAATCTGAAGATTTCATTACTGGCTCTCTCAAGAGTCATATCAGATTTTAAGACGCTGGTGGCCCAGTTGCAATTTATAGTAAACATCCTGTCCTAGTAGTTGTGTGATGCAACTTGTTCGATTATTTTGTCCCGTATATATAACATAGGTTTGGGAGAATGTGAGGTGTTTGTGCTGGATGAAAGTCTATTGAATTCATTTTGCTGATATGTCTTTAAAATCCTTACTGGAGCAGCATTCATCAAATACTGCTATTTGCTTCTTGGGACCAGAATGGGTCATTGAGATCAAAACCATGTCATCCGCAAATAGCAGAAGAAACCTCTCTGTGCCTAATCAAGGGGAATCTGCCTTTAACTGAAGGATTGGTTCAATCAGACTTTTAATAAAGATGCAGACAAGTGTGTGTGCCTTGCCTGACGCTGCTCTGTACCTTTAAAGGCTTTTATCTGTCTCACCTGTAATGCTCCAGGCTAACACAGCTACATCATTAGAGTACATGCTGAGTACCCCTCTCAAATGGTGGCCAGGAATACATGTGTATTTGAGTACTCCCCATAACACCCTCCCACTGCGGTACACCATCAAATGTTGTCCTCCAATCAATGAAGGCAGAATATGACAGACCTTTCTTACCGTGATGTATTTTTGAGGGATTATGAACAGTGGAAAATTTAGATCAGTAGTGTTCTTGCCCCTTTGAAAGCCTGCATTGAGGTGGTTAATTATGGTATTCCCTTATGTTCAGTGTATTAAATACACAAGCACTGCAATTACATAGATCTTAGTCAAGGCATCCAGCAAGGATATGGGACGATAACTAGCTGGGTCCTCATTGCCTCCCTTATTATAGAGGGGCTTTATTTAATTTTTAATTCCAGGATTCCGGCAATGTCTTCATGGTAGCCAGGGCATTAAAGAGATGGAAAATAATGTGCTCCCAGATATTAAGATCTGCCTTAAAGATGCAAATCAGTATTTAATCCGGGTCTAGTGTATTTCCTCCCTTCTGTGAGCTAATCACATTACATAACTCCATCATGGTACATTTTAGTAGCTTGGTGGAGTTTGGGATGTCCACTGAGTTGGAATTTAAATATTCCACACTTAGGAACTTCTGGTCTCCGTGCAATGTTTTTGAATGTGATTGATATGATAGGATATGATACCCAGAGGTTTCTAAGCGCAGACCCGGGAATCAAATGTGTTGCTCCGTGTCATTTTGCTTCCAAGGCAAGCACGTTGCCGCTGAGCTATCTTCCCGAGATTATGATGTTAATGTTTATCAATGCATCCTTGCATGATTATTCGATTGGTTCATAATTCAGCACAGTCTCCGTGGCTGCCTCCTGTAGGGTATTTTGTGGAGATTTGGGGCCTGACGGTATTTTATTACCGCCGAGAAATAACTTAGCAATAATCACTCTTTGTATTCAGATTTGGCCATGTGCAACAATAATACAATGGACATGCATTATTTCAGCACCCAGACCTGCATATTTGGTATACGTGGTTGGTGGTATTTTGGTGAGCATAATTCCCTTGTTTTATTTGTGGCCCCAATGTCCAGAATCCCTTATCTTCGCTTAGATTTTTCGTGTGATCACTAGAGAGACCTCAGACCTGCATTCTAGGGAAACCACAATTTCCAGTGATAGTGTTGGTGCGCCACCATGGGCAAACTCACTGACTTATTTACGACAGAGAGCTATATGTGGTAGTCTTGTGGTAATTTCCACTACCTTATATACGGTAGGGAGCTATGTTCAGAGAGTCTCTCTTCCCGTTGGCTCATGTACCTCCAACAAGTTATACTACAGTCACTCACAATTATTCATACTGATTCTGACATACACACATCTGTCTTAAAATGACCATTGCACTGTTTAAAAATCTCCCCACATCATTGGCATTGTAATGGTAAATAGAAAATAAACCACCCGTCTGTTTTCAAATATTTTCTGTATTATAAAATTTTCATTTAGACATGATCTCATTCTTCACAGCAATAAAAGGGAACAATCAAAGCATTTTCAATGACACACTGCAATTATAGTGGCGGAGAACAGAACTTAAATTGCAACATTAGCACTTGATTAAGACACGCACGGGACTTTCATTTTTCTACACTGACTGCATACTTTCGTGCACACACACAGCTCCCCCAGTTAGGTAATTACCTTATCTGTTCAGAGTCTTCTCTCTGTGAATGTGGCTCTCTTGGCTTAACTCCAACAAAAAGGAACGCTTGCCTTCTCAAGCCGGAGTCATTGCCTGGAATTCTCAGCTTTTTCAGATAGGACTGCCTCTGCCAGTGGAAAGGTAATTCTTTCAGCTTTCCCCAGTCTCGACTGCAGCAGGACACCCCCACAGCCAGGTCTTCTCCCCAGTAGTGCAGAAAGATGTCTCCTGTCTTTTTCCCTGCTACTGCCCACTAAAACTTTCCTCTCAGCCCTCTTTATGACGTGTTCCAATGAAATCCATCATCTCTCATCCTCCTACTTTTAAACAATAGCTTCGATTATACATTTGCAATTGTTGCAAATCTGACTTCCTTCCTCCTGCAGTTACTGTGCACAACAACACGGATAATCAGGCAGAGAAGAGAGGAAAAATCTGCACACTCATTTAACTGGTTTTCAAAATATGCCTAATTCTGCAGTAGAGAACACATTTTATTAGTGAGTTATAATAAAATAAGGTTTTATTAGTCAGGTTAATGGTTAATATGTTAGCTGTTAATTTTCAAATGTGTCTCTAGCAATATAGGCATTTCAGGTGAAAAATAGTGTGCATTTTTAAATGAACACGTGTGCTTTTAACTGTAAAAATAGCTTTGCATCTTATATGTTAAAATCGTTTTTTGACTGAATAGCCTGTCTTTCCTTGTTAATCTGCTAACCCATATAGCAATGCACCGCACCCTTGTGGTGGTGCTGCAAAAAAAAAATGCTACTTGTGCAGTAGTGCTGTAATGCTACTTGTGCAGTAGTGCTGTAATGCTACTTGTGCAGTAGTGCTGTACTCTGTGCTGTAACATGCCAAATATCCTTACATATACCCTCCTTTTGTTTTTAGAACTTGGCTATAATCCAAGCCAATTCCTAAAAACAACTTGTTCTATTTTTTTTTTTACAATATAGCAATCCAACAAAATGAATATTCATGTGCATCAATGAAAATTTGCAATTAACATTTCATCTGAGTCCATCAGTTCATAAAATGTTCCACATTTGCCTTCTCAGTGGAAGTGGCATTACTTTAAGTTTAAATTTTCCAAGTCAATTAAAAACAATGAAATAAAACAATTAACTAAAACAAATAAGTAATATAACAAGTTAAAATAAATAATTAAAATAATAAATACGTGGAACTTCATATGCCGGAACTTTTGCTTTGTCTCTTTTGGTATATCCCGACCAGCGAAGTTATTCGGTTCATTCGAGTACTCTTTCATCTTGGCAATCTTGAATCCACAGTAGTCATCTCTTTTGGCATTCCGGTTATTTTGTCTTCACCTCCACCTGGAGGCAGGCATCTTTTGGTCTTCATCCAGGGGACTCCAGGACTCCATCGTCTCCCGTGGCCTCTGATCCCGGAACCTCCGATCAAATAATGTTAATCGTCTAAATCAAAATAGAAAATAAACAGATTAAGTACATAGCACAATACTAACTTCATCCTTTTGCCAAAAATAAAACATGCTTGGTAAAAATACTTCTTTTTTTTTTTTTCTTTTTTCTGAAATTAAACACAAGTTAAAAGAAAACAAACACATATAAAACAGCATTCAATATTTAATACACTTTCTCTCTGCACACCAACCACGAGCTTCCGTTATATGTGCATTTATTTATTTATTTATTTATTTATTTATATTATATATTTTCACATATATTACAGTGTTTATGTGCCATCATTACAATCAACTTTTTTTTTTTTTTTTTTTAACTTCTTTGTCACTGCCTCCTGATCACACCCATTTATTTTCTCAAGGGACTCTATCCGTTTCCACATGCTCAAGCTGCCTGATCTCATGTCTGGGATGGCATGGTTTGATTTGATTTACATGGACAAATTGCTCTATTGCTGTTTCACCTTCATTTTTCAAAATTTTATACACTACAGGAGATACTTTATCTATAATTCGAAATGGCCCCTGCCAGGCTGCCAGAAATTTAGAATTTTTCTGTTTACTTTTTCCAAAATGAAACTTGTACACCTGATCCCCTACATTGTATTCCTTTACTGATGTCTTTTTTTCATAATATGACTTAGCACTGTCAGCAGCTCTTTCCAGATTTCTCTGCACAAAAGCAAATGCATGTTGCAAATGCCTCCTCAGTTCATCAATATATTCATGAACTGTGGATGCACTCACTAGAGTTTGCTCATGTGTTCTGTATAGTAGGTGTTGTGGTAACACCATTTTCCTACCTGTTAAGACCTCATGGGGGCTAACACCTGTTGCTTTGGCAGGAGTCGACCTGATTGCCATCAAAACCAATGGTAAACGCAAATCCCAGCTGGAACCTGCTTCTGCCACAAATTTCTTTAAAATGTCCACAACAGACCTATTGCTTCTTTCAACTGTACCTGAAGACGCCGCCCGATATGCGATATGTAGTTTCCTTTTCACACCTAGTATTTGCCATACCTTACTCATTAGAGTACTTGTGAAATGACTTCCTCTGTCTGACTCAATTCTTTGTGGCAACCCAAACCTTGAGAACACATGGTTCACCAGCAATGTGGCTGCTGTTTGCGCACTACAATCTGGTGCGGGAATGCACTCAATCCACTTTGACATCAAACATACCACACTCAAAATATAGCGGTGTCCCCTGCTCGACCTTTTTAAAGGACCTACATAGTCTATTTGCAAATCTGACCATGGGAGAGTTAGGCCTCTTTTCATCAATGGTGCTCTATGCATTGGTGAAGCAGGTTTAAATTGGGCGCATACTAGACATCCTCTAGTATATAATTCTACATCTTGGGACATATGTGGCCAGTAAGCATAATCTTTTAGTATTTCTAATGTCTTTTGTGAACCTCTATGGCCTGCAGTTATGGCATCGTGTGCATGGTGTAGCATTAGTCCTCTGAATGAAAGGGGTACTACCCACTGTATTTGCCCTGTTATGGACTCTCTAATCATGAGTCCATCCTGTAATCTAATTCGTGTTTTGTTCTTTAATAACACCCTCAACTCTTCTTTTCCCATACAATCATTTTCTGTTAAAGGATTTTGTTCAGGATCCATCAAATGATTATAATAGATTCCCAAAATTTGATCATTCTTTTGTGCCTCAATCAAATCTTGGTCTGGCGTGTCATGACTCCACTGCACCACCGGTTGATCTACCTCCTTTGGTGCTTTAGAACGTGTGACTGCATCAATTTGTATTTCACCCATTAAATAATCAATAGGTAGCAATTCTCCCATCACAGCCCCAATCTTAGCCAGATGGTCTGCCTTATCATTTCCCTCCTTATCCTCTCCTGGTGTTTTTAAATGCCCACGAATTTTTCTCCAGTATATTGTTAAATTATTTTCTGACACCAATTTGTCTATGGCTTGTATCATTTTTCCATGTTTAAGTGGCTTTTTGTTGTATGTAACCATGCCTCTTGCTTTCCAACCAGGCAAATACTCCACAAAGCTATTCCGTGCATAGTCAGAATCAGTCACCAGGACAATTTCACTGAACTTTTTATCAACTGCAGTAGCAATTGCTTTATAGATGGCTGCCAATTCCGCCACCTGACTGCTCCTATCTCCAATCCTCATCCCTATACTAGGAACGCCTTCACATTTCAACCAGACATTTCCTATTCCTGCCACTACTTGTTTATTACTGTCATTTTCAATGTGGAAAGCACAACCATCCACATATACAGTTGGCAAATCCTTGCATGTTTTTTCATCAAAAGCTTTGTGTGGTGATTGTTCAAATTCCTGTAAACCAGCTTCCACATCCATTTCATTTGTTATTTGTTCAGCTGCACAGTCATGTAAGTCAGCTAACCCTTGAGCAATTGGGCTCTTTTTATTTTGTCCATATCTTACTTCTACTGGAAAACCTTGTAATGCCAGCGTCCATGAAGTGATTCTGGATTGCGCTAGATTGCCTGATCTAATTCTTTTACTCTCTAAAAATTGCAAAGGTTGACGATTTGTTTCAATAATCACCTTTTCTCCCTGAACAATGGGGCGGAAATGTTGTAGCGCCCACACAGTGGTTAATAGGGCCTTTTCGCATCCATTAAATTTCATTTCAACTTGGGAAAATGCCTTACTTGCATATGCAATGGTTTTGTGATTCAAATCGTGTTTTTGTGATAACACTGCTGACATACAATGTTCAGAAAATCCTATTTCTATAAAGAAATCCCTGTTCTTTATGGGGTATGCTAAACATGGTGCCTTTACAAGACATTCCTTCAATCTAGCCACTGCATCAGACTGCTCTCTTTCCCATCTCCAGGGCGTATTTAGTTTAAGCAGTTTAGTCAATGGTTGAGTGATTTCTGCATAATTCTCAATGAACTTTCTGTTATAGCCTGTCATCCCTAATAAACTTTTTACTCCTTTCACATTTTTAGGATCTTTTAATCTTTGTATGGCCTCTATTTTCTTCCTTTGTGGATTTAGCCCATGTTCAGTCACTTCATGCCCTAGAAAGTTCACTTTTTTCTTGCACCATTGTGCTTTTTGCAAAGATACTTTGGCGCCTGCTTTCTGCAATTGGCCAAGCACATGTCTTATTTCATCAAAATGGCTTTTAAGGTTTTCATTTTTTATCAAGACATCATCCACATAAACTATTGTCCCTCTTTCCGCTGCATCCGGCATGGCCTTTCTCAAAAATATGCCAAATTCACTCCCACTATTGATGTACCCGAACGGAGCTCTAAGCCAGGCATATTGAGTCCTGTCAAATGTAAAGGAAAATAGGTGTTGTATCTCCTCTGCCAATGGCACACACCAATATCCAGATGTGAGATCTAACGTGGTAAATACATTTGAACCATGTATCTGAGCTAGGCCCTGATCAATGAATGGTAGTGGCCATCTAGATACTGGTACTCTTTTATTTAACTCTCTTAAGTCTGCACACAGCCGCCATTGACCATTTGGCTTTAACACACCTAAAATAGGCGTATTGGATGTGCTATGAATGGGCCTAATTATTCCCCGTGATTCCAAATTTTTAATAATCTCTGCCAATGATTCTAAACATGCCAGCGGTAGTCTATACTGGCGTACAAACACTGGATTTCTGCTACAACCTTCTGGTAGTGTGGCCACATGTAAATCAGTTAAACCACAATCATAAGCATCTTTTGCAAATACATCCTTAAACTCCATAAATATTTCCCTCAGATTGCGTCGATCCTCATCGCTGTTACATGCATCCGCTAAGGAGATCTGCTCTTCTACCATTCTGGAAAATTCTGGAAACTCTTCTGGTAAAGGAATCTCAGCGCTTTCCTCTAACTGTGTGGCTGTGTCTTTTTGTAGAGCTGCCACTTTCAAATATTTTGGCATATCAGCTTCCACTTCAATGGGCTGATTTCCTGTTTCATTTTCATTTAAATTAAATATTATGCAATCCTCTTGATGGCAGCACACTGTCTCATTTGAATCATAAGGATACACAGAATGAATTTTAAATATTCCTTTGGGCTGAGAGTCCAGGTGTTCTGGCAACTCGCCCTTGGCATCTACATATTTTTCAGGAATATTCCCAATCACCATGTTATTTAAATCTGCCGTATAATGTGATTTTTGTATGGCCATTCCTAATGGGGAGTTTTCCTCTAAATGAACGTCCTGACAACCTTTATTATTTACCATGATTTTTACAGATCCCTCACCAATGTCTACCAATGGAATGTATTCATAATCCAGGCCTTGCTGTTTTATGGATTCATTCAGGCATACAAATGCATCAGAGCCTTTCATCTGCTGTCCATTTTTGCATTTCAGTGTTATTGCAAACTGTTTTGTAAATGCAGGAACAATAGTATTTTTCCTCATCTGTAATTCGACTGCATAAGGAACTAGTTGTGCACAATGATAAGCCCTTCTTTTGTCTTCAAATTCAGGCGCCGGCCCACCTAGGCGTGACCATATTTTTTGATTAAGGAAATCTAACACCATACACATTCTGTGCATGATGTCATTGCCCATGTAAAATTCATTTTGTGCTCCACTCACTATCCATACATTATGGTAAATTGCTTTCTGCCCAATGCTAATTTTAAGCATGCATCTGCCTGTAATTCGGTTTTCAAAGTCTGGACTGTCCAACCCAGAAACATATTGGTTTTTAATCCTAAATTTCGGGATTTCTTCCCTCTCCATAATTTTTTGCAACAATTTCTCATTAATGAAACTCCTTTCATGTTCAAGCGCTAAAGTGGCTTTTATTGTTTTAAGATAATCATTTATACCAGCGTGAACCCATGGTTGCTCATCTTCCATGTGTATCTCTGCCAGAGTGGTAATGTGTTTTTCTGAATCTGTTTTAGGAACAATATTCTGTTTGCATGTATTCTCTTTTAAATAGAAACGTAATGTGTGTTCGTCTATGGCAGTCTGCCAATCTTTCCTTGGGTCCAAGTATATTTGTACAGGTAGTTTTTCATTGTCGCTCTGATCTTTGTCTTGACACCTTAATATAACAGTGACACTAGGTATGCAGCTATTCTGGAGGTATACCTCCACAGCATCATTTGTTTTGGCAACGGTGTGACATTCTTTTATATTGCTGTTTTGTGATTTTAGTTTCTTAGGCCTCAATGGTTTTTTGGTTAAGGACCACAGCACTCCATTCACCCCATCTATGAGAGGAGACAATCTTTTCAGGCAATCTGTCCCCATCAGAAATGGAATTTCACAAATAGATGTGATCAATACCTCTTGTTTCATTCTGTGCTTTCCTATTTTTATGTCAACCTCAGTTACACCTATGATGGGCACCTCCTCCCCATTAAAGTTATGCACTGGGCCTTGATTTGCCTTCACTGTGATCTGACTCTGTGGAGGCCTCCCTTCATTGATACTCTTTACCAGCTCCTTGGACATAATTGTGGCCTGTGCGCCAGTGTCAATCATAGCAAAGGTGTGGCATTTTTCTTCTACAGTGATGGGTGCATAATATCTGTCCTCAACTTCCTCTAATACACATAAGAAATGTGAATTCTTACTGATTTCAGGGCTCACCTTTCTCAGGTCTTTTTCACTTTTGGCTAAGCACATTGGTAAATGAAAAGACATTTTTCCCTCCTTTTTACCCATTTCTGTGCGAGATATTTTATTCATTTCTCCATGTTCAGAGGTTTTTTGGAGTGTGGCCACCGTTCGCCCATCCATCTGGGTAACATCAGAGACCACATTACAACCTTCCAACTGAACATGTGTCACAACATCATTCAGCAATTTGTCATTTTTTAATTCTGTGTATTTGTGATCATTTAGTGTAATACCAGCCCTTTCAGCCTTTTCAAAAATATGTGGCTCAAAGAATTTTTCAGGTGATTGACTTGTACCCTCCTTGTGAGTATTTCCTTTTTCTGTCTGTGTTTGGTAATTGTTTTGCTTGCCCAGGGAAGGAGCTATGGCATCCCCACTTACTCCCTGTTCACTGGTATTCCCCATGCATGAGTCATTTTTCTTAAATCTGTCCCTTTGTTCTTTTGGAATTCCTAATGTTTCTTTTTCATTTGTGCAAATCTTTACTGTTTTATTTAGCTCTAAGTTAAACCGTACCTCTTTTTTAGAAGTATTTGCACTTTCTGTCACAATTTCATTTACTGGTACTTTCATTTTTAATCCATTAGACATCTCAGAGTCGTTATGCAAAATTATATCAGAGCAATCTGTCATTTTGGCACTGCAGTTATCATGAGTACTTAGTCACTTTTCGGAAGCCCCCCGGTCATTGCTATGGCCATCAGCCCCCTCTTTGGAAGGTTGTTTTTGCGCTGTATAGAGCTTTCCTATTTGCTCAGCTAACATTTTCACTTGGGCCTCAAGGCATTGGAACCTTTCCACCTCTCTAGGATCCTCTTTCTGTGGCCTAGGTCGATATTGGTTGTTTTCCCCCTGATTGGATCTATTCTGATACCTCTCAGGTGATTGATACCGGTTGGGATGGTTTCTGAACTCTTGATTCATTTGTGGAGGGGAGCGGGTTGCACCCATCCTTTGATTATAGTCCCCTGGTGGGGAATCATTGTACTGGCGTGGACTGTAGTTCACGTTTTGCCTCATGTCCTGTCTCTCAGATTGTGGGTACTGGCCCCTATGTTGATTTCCATTATCAGTAAATCGATCCACATATCGGGGCCTATCCTGATTACCATATATCATGGTGCTGGGATCAAATCTGCTCTGTGTCCCCAATGACTGGTAGGGACCATCATTTCTTTGATCTTGATTTTGTCTCTGGTTATTGTTCATACCTGCCATATCAGACCGGTATCTTACCCGGGGTCTATCTCCTAAATATCTAGGGCTGATGTAGCTCTCTCTATTACTAGGATCATGTGATTGGAACATTGGTACAGGAAATGGCGATCTTTGTTGATTACCCCTTTGTTCAGGTGTCACATTATTTTTACCTTGGCTTTGAGCAGACTCAAGGGACATTTTGGCTGACCTGATTTCCATTACTGTGGCTGAGGGTTCTTTAGATTTAGGCCTGGTATCTTTCATTTTATCACTTTCTCTACCCTGACAATAGAGTACCTCATATAGCTTGGTGCTTTGATGTACAATCCATTCAAGGGACTTGTCACGGTCAAATTCACGGACCAATTGGGATATGATGTCTTTCTGTAGCCCATAGAAGTATGCGGTTTTAAACTCATTGGAATTTGAGTCAAAAGATACATCAAAGCGAGAGAATGCTCTTTTTAAGTCTTGTAAAAATTGGCGAGGTGATGTATTAGGTCCAGCAGTAATAGTGTACGCAACTTTCTTTGCCTCCTGCAATGACTGAAAAGGAGAAAAATGACGCCTAATTTCTTTTTCAAACTCCAGCCATGTCATATTCTGCTGTTCATTTAATCCCCTTATGATGCTGGCCGTCGGGGCATCTAAAGTTAAATGAAAATATTGTCTGTACTGTTCCTTAGGTATCTGGAGCGCTTTAAAAATGTCATGCACCGCTTCTAAGTGATCCTCAATGCAGCATTCACCTCCCTTTTTAAATGGTTTGATCAGGGCTTTAATGGATTTCATTATTTTTATGGGGCTACTTGTTGCAATGCATGGAATTGCACTATTTTGTGATTCAATCCTGTTTTCAGGTGTATGAGATTGGTGGCTGCCCCCAATGGGAGTATCAAATCCCCCAAGGGCGCTGCAACCAAGTTCAGTCACCGGCCCTGTCACTGGGGCACTAGCTCTTTGGGCAGAGCTAGAATTCACCTCCACTCCATTGAATGTGGTACCCTGCCGCCTCTCCTGGGACCTGGGAATGCACATTTGCTGTTCTAAGTCCTTACACTTTTTAAGGAGTCTGTTGGCTTCATCATGCAAATAATTATTTTCATCACTCATTTTATTAATTGCCTCCTGCATATCGCACATTTGCATTTGGCATTCATTGAACTCTTTATTTCTCTTGTCTCTTTCTTGAATCATTTTAATCATTTCTTGTTCTACACTCTGGAGATCACCTTCTTTTTCGCAATGTTCTTTTTGTAAAATCTGCATTTCTGAAACAACCTCATCTTTATCCTGCCTAATGTGATCCACTAAGGCTTTTAAGTGTGTCAATTCTTGCTCACTATCTTCAAATTGTTTCTTGCTTTTGGATAACTGAGTATCAAAGTCTCTGCATTTTAATTGCATGTCTTTTTGGCATACATCCAATTCTGCTCTCAACATTTCCTGATTTTTACTTGCCCCATCTAATTCAGTCTTTAACCTGTTAATTAGCTGAGTATCATTCTCTTGCATTCGCAGTGACTTGTTTAAAATAAACCATATTTTGCCGCATAGCCGTATTAAACAGTCTTTCTCTGCACTTTTATCGGCTGCATTCAATAATCTTGTAAGGCAGACCTGAATTATGCTGCCTTCTGCAAAAATATTGTCTAGTTTTTCTTTCTGCACCTCACCCTGAATGCGGTTACTCCATTCTAAGGTACTGTTCGAAGACCAATTCCCATGTGCAAATAACTTTGCCTCTAAATATTGTACTAGATCTGAGAATGTGGTTTCCCTTTGTGACATTCTGAAATTCGTTTTTAGTGGCACACTGCTATTATAAAATGGGTTCCCTTTAATGTGCAAATGGCAGTGTGAGACACGCTTGCCACGCCCAGTAGGTACTCTGTGATCACTTTCCCGGCCTGCAACGCACCATAAATATGTAGGGTATTTTGTGGAGATTTGGGGCCTGACGGTATTTTATTACCGCCGAGAAATAACTTAGCAATAATCACTCTTTGTATTCAGATTTGGCCATGTGCAACAATAATACAATGGACATGCATTATTTCAGCACCCAGACCTGCATATTTGGTATACGTGGTTGGTGGTATTTTGGTGAGCATAATTCCCTTGTTTTATTTGTGGCCCCAATGTCCAGAATCCCTTATCTTCGCTTAGATTTTTCGTGTGATCACTAGAGAGACCTCAGACCTGCATTCTAGGGAAACCACAATTTCCAGTGATAGTGTTGGTGCGCCACCATGGGCAAACTCACTGACTTATTTACGACAGAGAGCTATATGTGGTAGTCTTGTGGTAATTTCCACTACCTTATATACGGTAGGGAGCTATGTTCAGAGAGTCTCTCTTCCCGTTGGCTCATGTACCTCCAACAAGTTATACTACAGTCACTCACAATTATTCATACTGATTCTGACATACACACATCTGTCTTAAAATGACCATTGCACTGTTTAAAAATCTCCCCACATCATTGGCATTGTAATGGTAAATAGAAAATAAACCACCCGTCTGTTTTCAAATATTTTCTGTATTATAAAATTTTCATTTAGACATGATCTCATTCTTCACAGCAATAAAAGGGAACAATCAAAGCATTTTCAATGACACACTGCAATTATAGTGGCGGAGAACAGAACTTAAATTGCAACATTAGCACTTGATTAAGACACGCACGGGACTTTCATTTTTCTACACTGACTGCATACTTTCGTGCACACACACAGCTCCCCCAGTTAGGTAATTACCTTATCTGTTCAGAGTCTTCTCTCTGTGAATGTGGCTCTCTTGGCTTAACTCCAACAAAAAGGAACGCTTGCCTTCTCAAGCCGGAGTCATTGCCTGGAATTCTCAGCTTTTTCAGATAGGACTGCCTCTGCCAGTGGAAAGGTAATTCTTTCAGCTTTCCCCAGTCTCGACTGCAGCAGGACACCCCCACAGCCAGGTCTTCTCCCCAGTAGTGCAGAAAGATGTCTCCTGTCTTTTTCCCTGCTACTGCCCACTAAAACTTTCCTCTCAGCCCTCTTTATGACGTGTTCCAATGAAATCCATCATCTCTCATCCTCCTACTTTTAAACAATAGCTTCGCTTATACATTTGCAATTGTTGCAAATCTGACTTCCTTCCTCCTGCAGTTACTGTGCACAACAACACGGATAATCAGGCAGAGAAGAGAGGAAAAATCTGCACACTCATTTAACTGGTTTTCAAAATATGCCTAATTCTGCAGTAGAGAACACATTTTATTAGTGAGTTATAATAAAATAAGGTTTTATTAGTCAGGTTAATGGTTAATATGTTAGCTGTTAATTTTCAAATGTGTCTCTAGCAATATAGGCATTTCAGGTGAAAAATAGTGTGCATTTTTAAATGAACACGTGTGCTTTTAACTGTAAAAATAGCTTTGCATCTTATATGTTAAAATCGTTTTTTGACTGAATAGCCTGTCTTTCCTTGTTAATCTGCTAACCCATATAGCAATGCACCGCACCCTTGTGGTGGTGCTGCAAAAAAAAAATGCTACTTGTGCAGTAGTGCTGTAATGCTACTTGTGCAGTAGTGCTGTAATGCTACTTGTGCAGTAGTGCTGTACTCTGTGCTGTAACATGCCAAATATCCTTACACTCCATGAGACAGGCCTACCTCTCATTATTTGTTCCTAGCTAACAATGTTCTATATGTGAACTTCAGCAGGCTATTATTGCCCTATTGACTCCTTCCACGTTCTTAATACAATGGAAGAGATTTTCTTTTGCTTCACTACTCTCTTCATCAAACCAGTAATTTCTAATAGCTTGTGATCTAATAATGCCTGCAGGTTGTGTGAAGCCTTTTTGAGTATAAATTAGTAACACATTCAAAGATAGTGAAAATGCATGCCTCAAAAATCATCATGAGTAGATTTTATATTGTTTGTGTTTTCAGTCTTGTAGAGTAAATTATATAATGTGTACAAATGCTTGATTAGTCTGATCAACTTACGTTCTGAAATGCATATTTATTTTGCCATATGATGAGAGTATTCAATTTGGTTGAACACACTCATGAACAGTGTATGCGGTGAATAGAGTAATTAAATAGTGGGATGCTTATCCTTGAGGTGTTTTTCAGGTTTGTGGCAATCCATCTTTTATCAATGCCTACTTTGAATTTGCTTTCTTCTGTTTAAAGTATCAATGTCTTCTAAAAAACTATTCTCTTTAAACTTGAATAGCGGTATTATGATTTAACTGTAGAAGATACACATTGTCATATACTTCTACAAAATGATGTTGTATACTCTGTGTGTGGCTGGACATATTAATTATTAATTTTCAATAGAACAACACATGTGTATGGGCAAAGCTGAATCTGTTCACTGATGTGCAATTCCAAGGGGTATCACTCCATCTTGTATTTTCTGAATTTGGTATCACACATTGGGCCTCATTACGACCCAGGCGGTAAGTTACCGCCTGGGCCGTGACTTTACCACCATGGCGTAAACTACGTTTACGCCATGGTGGTTGGCGGACTTACCGCCCCATTCCGACCTAGGCGGGGCGGTAAGTCCCCAATCCCCATTTACCCTTCCCCATTCCCATTTTTGCCCCATAGGGCATAATGGGAGTGGGGAAGGCGTTAATTACGCCACCGTAAATTACGGTGGCGTAATTAACTCCATGGTCCCTTAGCGCCATGGATTTTAACGCCTGCTAAAAGCAGGTGTTAAAAGCGCCATGGCGCTAAGGGACCTCGTAATTGGCGGTAAGGGGTCGGCGCAGCTAACGCTGGCGTTAACCCCTTACCGCCAGGGTCGTAATGAGGCCCATTGTCTAGATTCCATGTTGTAGAAGGAATTGTACTCTAAGAGTTAATTTGCTACTGCTAGATAGGCAAAGTGAATTTGAGCCGTATAACATGGAAACATTGATTCTGAACCATCAGCATATTCAAAGCAACTAACAAACACTTTTTTGGTGCAATTGTTGGTGGCAACATGGACAGAGGGACTCTGGTGGCACCCTTTGCCAATCAGCACCTGTGTCACGGTTGCAGTGATTTACTACATTGTTGTGTTGTGTTGTTTATTACTTCAGATCCAGCAACTAAGCAGATAAAATTGAGTAGTCCTAAGGTTAACAACATTATAATAACTGACAACAATTGGTCTTGGCACTTTGGAGGAGTAGTAAAAACAGGAACCATTAACGATTTTGTAAATATGTAAACCACTTAATTAGCAATTGAAGAATTAAAATAGTTTACATGTAAGCTATAATACATTCTAAATAATGATTGGGACATTTGTATTAGTGGTGTAGCAATTGTACACTAGGCAAGCCTTAATCATTTTGAAGACCATTAGTAGGGGAAGTACAATCAGTGTGGAGAACATTAGTTGTTGGGATGACGAAGACTAGTCATAGTGGAAGTGCATTTAGCTTTTGATGGTGTGGTTTCAGCAATAACAATGTAAGCTTGTAGAGCTGTACATAATTGTGTCAAGTCTGGCTTGCCCACATCTGCAGGAGCTGCTGATCCCACAGACCCTCTCCAGATGTTCCCAACTCAACCTTTGATCCTACAGCTGAGTCAACAACCCCAAGGAAGGGAAAGGGGTAATGGCTAAAATAACAAGAGACAGGTACTCCTCATCCTGGACTGTTCCAAATTCTGGAGTCACCAAATTCTTCTGTTCAATAGTTCCTCTTTATTGCAAGTTCTCACTTATTACCTGTCTTGACTCTGCTTGTTTCTGAGAGGTTTGCTTAAGAGAACGGATGCCCTTGCTTTGTCTTCTGAACTTAGTCTTCTAAATTGTATCACCTACTTTGTCCCTATAGTAACTATATCTAAGAATACCATTCCCTAACTCTTAACTTGTTCACAGCTGTATACTTTAATGTACTCTTTCTTTACTTCTTCCTTACTGAATTACTTTAGTCTTATCTGGAAAGCTCTTTCTTTCCTATGACTTTTACTCTTCTTCAGTGAACCTTACTACTTTCTCTTGTAATGTATTATTCACTGAGACAAGGAAGATGACGACTTGTAATCCTCGAGTTCATTCTCAAGAAATGTTTTTTTCTCTACAGCTGTGCATGCATGACAAATAACCTTCACTGCCTTCTTCCGTCTAAACAGTAGAGGGCTGCTGAGTGCTTCCAGCGTTTCCTCGCATGCATGAAGAAATGAAAACTACTGATGCTGTCTTTCTCCTCAGGTGCTCTCTGGAACGGGCAATATTGGGCACACAGCTGTCAGCTTTCAGTGGAAGTCTTTCATGCATGAAGTCTCAAATGCAGTGCTCATTACATTTAACCTTCCTCTCCACAGCATTTAAGCATTGCGTAGAGTTTATAGAAATTATTCAGTAAAATTAACTTAACGTTTATGCTTCCTTGGCACTCCTTATCAAATAACAATTAACTTTTTACAGTTCAGAATCAATCACTCTACAGCATGCTTGACGAGTATTCTACAGTTCATATCACACTGCCTCACAAACTGCAGAGCTCCCACCTGAGGTCATCTGAGTCTCTGGTAAAGCCTTACTGCTTCTGCTATTTTCTTACTTAAGCATACTAAAATTGGGCCTAGAACTAAGGAGCTCAAGAAAACATGTCTTTTCTGAGATTTACTTTGGATAGAAGGTAGTTATAGTAGTCAAAGGACATTCCATAGCATTGTTCACACAACCAACCAGCTAAGCTCACTGCTCCTCCGTCTTGGTTTGGACATCAAGCAGAAACTTTAGTTAAGAAAATTGAGAAAGATGAACAATAGATAAACTCAACCTATAATTCTAAACTCTAGCACTTAGCCATGTCAAAAAACCTTACCCACCCTATGGACCACTGTAGGCCACCTCAAGGAACTGACAGGTTGCTGTTCTATGAAACATAATTCATAGATGGTGAATGGGGATAGGAGAACTTAGTAGAAAGAGAAATAGTTCAGCAAGTAAGTTGGATATTGATAAAGGTCAGAATGTATGAAAGTAAAATCAGAAAATAACTACATTTTTTAATAGTAAAGGTATTAGGAAAAATAGAAACTCGTATCAGTCAAGAAGTATAATACATATTCAGCAACAAGACAATTCCAATGGACCTCTAATGGGGATTCCACAACAATGTATGATCCATAAGGAAATTCATAAACAGGATCTGGTAGAAATCTTAATGCAGAACAGAGACTGATATGGTATATTTAAAATCACTATCAGAAGATAGATGTGAATTCAGAAGAGAATTAAATATACACCAAGTAATGCTTTCCTCTACACCAACACTACAGAATTCGAAATCCTCAAAGTTGTATGGATCTTAACATTGGTTGTTACATTTGCCTCCTACTCAAAAGTTAACATCAAATACATTTTTAATGGAGGGAGAAAACCGTTGTTAAGAGATATTTAATCATAAAGGGCATGACACCTATGGAAGCTATAGTTATTTTGAAAAATGTGAGAGTGTTATAGTTTATATTCAAAGTACCTTTAGCTTCTGGAAAAACATCCAAATATGTAGAGATGAGGTGGTTATCAAAATAAGTGGTCGATGAGACTGTTATATCACAAAAAAGATAACTTTGCAAAGAGTTGCATACTATTGAGATATTGCATGTTCTAGTTATGGTACAATTGCAGCTTAGGAAAAAAGTAAAGCAAAAGCATAAAAATATAGTCCACCTTAAAAAGAACAGATGAAGCATTGGAAGATAATCAAGATAAAATAATGATTGGTCATTTTAGTGCATACTTTATTCTGAAATAATGTCATGGACAGGGAAACAAGTGAATTATCGAATTATATAGCTGCAGGAATTTGGGATGGTTTTACTGGAAAGACGAAATGGAAAACAAATGTTATAATAATTGAGGAAATTTATCTGCAGAGTGAGAGGATAGTTCATGTTTACTAAAGAGCATTTCATTGTACAAAAAGTTGTTTAAAGCCAGCCAAAGCAGCAGGCTCTGAAACATTGAGTAGTTTCATTTTAAAACAAGTAGTGCTATTTGTCTTTATTTGCAGAGAAATACATCTTTGTTTGAAGACTGCTGCAGTTTTGGTATTTTGCCAAAATCGCAAATTAAGGGTTACTTAATATCTTTGTTTTAAAAAAGGTGATACAACATGTCCTTAAAATCCAGTTTACTTACATTATTGGAAACTCATGTAAAGGATCAAGGGGTCGATTCATGGAGCAAACGTGCGCCGAAAATCCCAGCGCAAGCAGGCGCAAGGTGGCGCAAGCGTGAGAAACCCAGCGCACGCGCACGATTCAAGGAAGACGCTGCAGTGTTTCCCGCTGTCCGTGCGCCAAATCCTGCCATGGCGCACACAGGCACACACGGCGTGCGCTACGCGCACAGCAAAAGCGCACATAGCGCGGCGCACACAACCAAAGTGGGCGGAACAGTGGGCGTAACACGCGGATTGGGGAATAACGCGTGAAAAAGAAGGCGTAACTGGGGAAGTACTGCAGGGAACTACACGGAACGCCCACACGCACGCGAACAACCCGTATTCATGGTTTCGAATACGGGAAACCTGCGCACGGCAAGAGACGCACACAGGCATCAACGCGTCCGCCACACGAAGGCAGGCGGAAGCGTCCCAGCGCACAGTATAAAAGTGCACGCAAACAACAAACACGTATATACAGCTACAATGAATGCCCCATTTGTCGCAGCACTGATCGTGGGACACCGCAGGAGGAGGAGAATAGCCAAGGCACGCATTTTCGCACCACGGAGAAGCCGTTCTGGGATGACTGACGACCAGGTCTACGGCAGGTATAAGTTTCTTCCGCCCCATATCATCCTAGACCTGGTCAGGGAGTGGGAAGATGACCTTCCATCCCCCACCCTTTGCTCCCAAGCATTGAGCCCCTTGGAGAAGGTGCTCAATGTCCTGCATTTCTTGGCCACTGGGTCATTTCAGCGGACTACTGCCATAGTGGAGGGGGCTCTCACAGGCCACGCAGTCACGCTGCCTACACCAGGTACTGGCAATCATGACAGCGCGCCCCTCAGTCCGCAGGCACATATACATGCCCAGAAAGGCAGGCCGTTGTCCTGGATTTTTACAGGGTGGCACACTTCCCCAAAGTGCTCGGTGCCATAGATTGCACCCATGTGGCCCTACGTCCACCTAGGGCCACTGAGCACATCTACCGAAACCGCAAGCACTGGCATTCCATCAATGTACAGGTGGTATGCGATGCAAAGGAAATCATCACCTCTGTCAATGCAAACTACCCTGGCTCCGCCCATTACAGTTTCATATACAGAATGTCCGCCCTGAGCCGGGCCCTGGAAGCTGGGCAGCATGGCGACACCTGGCTCCTAGGTGAGTACAAATGCCCTTGCACATGCATGCATGTTGTACACACACACAAATACACAAACCCCAATAATCACAACCATTTACACCTCCCCAGGGGACAGTGCCTACCCTCTGAGCAACCACATGATGACGCCAATCCTGAACCCCACCACACTGCCCCAGGTAAGATGCAACGCCGCCCATATTGCAACCAGGGCCATGGTGGAGCGCACATTCGGAGTGCTCAAGTCACGTTTCCGCTCCCCTGACCGCTCTGGCGGGCAGCTACTCTATGCACCCCCACTAGTGTGCAGGATCATTGTGGCAGCATGTGTCCTGCACAATGTTGCAACACGGCAGGGCGTACCGGTGGACATGGTGGTGCCCCCACATCCCCAACCACAGGCACAGGCGCTGCCCATGGGAGGGGACAGGGCACGTGGCGAGGAAGCCCGGACCCAGCTTGTGGCCACATTTTTTACCTAAACTCCCACCCCTGCGGAGTGCACACAGGCCTGGCACATACCAGGTGACAATCGATGATGACAAAGAGACAGTCAACTGTCACAACCTTACCACCCTGAGATAGTTGCCAAGGAAGTGCCACATTGTCTGCATCCCTAGCTACTTAAACACAAGCAATCCTGTGTGACCAAAAGGCACACATATGACATATGACATGACATGATATGGCATTTGTAACGTGCCTATACACAAGTGTTTCAAGATGCGACGAGGCAGGGAGGGGGGAACAAGGGAAGACAGACAACGATACTACTAGGCCAGGTGTCATTTAGATTGTGCAAGTGCAGGGGTAGGGGGAAGGGAAAAGTGCAAGGGGAAGGGGAGGGGGGCGTGCAGTACAGGGTAAGTAGAATAAAAAACAAATAAATAGGCCAGCTGGTGGCAACTGCAAAGGTAAGTGCAGACAAGTGCTGGGAAGGGGGGGCTGTAGGGATAGAGAGACAGTCCCGCAGTGCAGAGGTTGCCAGGGAGGCAGTGCAAGTGGAGAGTGGCTGGGACAGGGACCGAGGTCGGTGAGAGTGGCCCAGTTGCAGATCCAGTGCAGTTTCAGTTAAGAATTTAGCAAGGGAGAGGGAGAGAGAAAGCAGAAGCAAAGAGGAAGGTCTTGAGGTGCTTCCGGAGATGGTTCTCCTCAAGTTCCAGGGAGGCAGGAAGGCTGTTCCAGAGGGAGGCCCCTGCCGCTGAGAGAGATCTACCCCCAGCTCGTTGCTTCGAGAAGCGGCTGACCCTGACATGCAAGGTGTGAATCACACACACCTGAAAAACAGGCCATGACCATCACTGTTATGTCACTCAAACCCTCCCAAACCACAACATGACATGGCAAGCAATAGCCATACACCAACACAGTACCAATAAGGTACACATTGCCATGTCAAAAATGTACAGTGGCATCAGACAATGATGCCTGACATGGAATCAGATGAAATGACTGACCAACAACCTCCCACCCAAAATAAGTCATTCCCAGATGCATTACAAAAGTTGTTGACATAACATAACAATGAATGCCTGTCTACATGTACATTGTGCATTGTAAAATCAACACTGCAGCTTCTGTGTGCTGTGTCCAACTCCTGCAACACACTGCTCAGCGCACATCACAGTGAACAGCTATTGTGTGTGATGCACACCCTGAGCATCACATCTAAGCGACAAACCACATCAAAAAGCAAATTAGGCATGTACAGGATCCATAATTGGTCACAGAACATGTGCTGCAGGGACACAGTGGGCACCAGAAGGCAAACAGAGTGTACACGTGGATATCCAAGGGTGGTTGTACATGTAGTGCATCATAGTGCGAGTGTGTGGGTCAGTAAGGACATGCACTCAAAATATGCATGTGCAATCAAGTGACCATCAGTGTCCTCTACACATCACATGTGAACATTCACCATGTGTACACCCCAGCATGTCAAACCACAACTATCCCCTCACACCTGAAAGGTAAACACAACACATGAACAGGCATTGATCAGCAGAACCCAACATGTACATAGGATACCACAATTACAATGTCAGGGTTCCCATCACACTGCAGGGCAAGGCAACTATCAACAACAAAACACCCCCCCTCCCTCACAAATGACCATGACCCACTGAACAACTGCACCTGGGTCATGGAGCCTTCAACCCTCAATTTCACCTGGCCACAGGATCACCCTTCCCCTTCGTCACCATCTCCCACCTTGTGTGTAAAAAGGTGCCTGCACCCTCGGAGTCCACCCTCATTTGCAAAATCACAAAATCCAAGCCAGAAAAACGAACCAGAACACCCTCCAGTAGATGACTTGACGTAGCAGTACCTCACAAAGGCCAAGTACTACCACAATGATGTAACAACCAAGGTAGCACAGTAAAACAATGTCACAACAGGATGTGAACCATGTGTGGTACATAACATAGAATGATGCACCACGAACGGATGTGCACTGTCATAGGTCCCGTGTACAGGAGCAGGAGTGGCATGAACCAACCACCCCCACCGTGGCCCGGGTGCCTGCAAGGTCAAACTCACATAGGCCTCTGAGACCCTGGTGGGGAAGGAGGGTCAGGGATATGCAGTCAGGACAGGTGTTGGCACACTGGATAACTGGAATGAGTGGCAGGAGAGGGGAGGAGGAATGACACATGAAAGTAGGGAATGCACGAAAATGTACTACCTGCATGAACACATACACAATCCGAACAAACTTGGACATCATTGTCATGGCCTTCTGTAGTCCAGGCTTAGGAGTGGCACGAACCAACCACCCCCTCTAGGGTTTTGGCGCCTGCAATTTTGGGGCTTACACAGGCATCCGCAACCCCAGCAGGGAAAGAGGGTTAGGGAACGTTGGTTGGATAGGTACGGGAAGCAGGAACACCGGGTAGAGGGTACAGGGTTTAAAATTGGATAGGACTCCGGGTGATTATGGGGAAAAAAACATACCAAATTGAATTACACATTCATCCATGCATTAGTGCACCCCCCAGCAAGCCTATGCAGAGCAGTTTGAAAGAAAAACAACAAGACACTTAGCTCTGGTTTTGAGTGCTGGCCTCCTGCTTGAGCACTCTCAGGTCCGGTTACAGGAGCACTTCAATGCTGCAAAGAGAGCCACAGTTAATAATCTGTGCATGCCCATAACACAAAGACACACCACCAAATATGCCCCATAGCAACAAACTACTCCACAAACAGACAATCTGGTGTAGATGCTTCGTATCCATATGTAACATTACCACTGTGATGGGTCATACACAGTCAATGCATTAAGTCAGCCGCCGGTGGGTGCGTGGCAAATGGAACACCAATGTGTCACAATTCACACAACATGCAATGTTCCCTAGGTAAGCAGACAGACCCATATAGCAAGGCATGACTTCAGAACAAGTCATGTTCCACCATGACCAAAACAAAGTAGGCAGTGCATGTTTCAAAATGTACATGGAAATGAAATGCACTGCACCCGAGTATGTCCCTTGCTGTATGTCCCTGTGAGCTGCTCCTTTCCATGTCTCAGAAGGCTACATGGTTAATACAAGTGCCTCAATGGACCTTGGTGTACCGGAGGGTATGTGCCACTGCCCCTACAGGTGCCCCAGACAACCTTACAATCAACAGCCATCAGTCCACCAACACATCTGAGCTGTATTGTGTGCTTCAACACCAATATTCGTCCAAGCTCACCCTCAGTGCTGTTACTAAGCCTGCATGTGCAACTGGCCTGGTGCAAGCTTTGCTGTGTTGTGGCCCCCCTGTGCTGCTCACTTGCCTGGAGTTCCTTGGAACATGTCAGCAGTTCTAGGATGTAGGTCTGCAATCCCTGTGCCTCTGCTTATGCACACATGTGCATGTGGGCACCAACAAACGTGTTCAGAATTCAGACGTCCAATGGGCCATGTCTGCTGGCAAAGGTGGTCGGGAGGCTCATCCCCCTGCAGAAAGGGCATGAAACACATGATTAATGCTTTAAAGTCATCTGCGTGTGTCTCTTCAGGCATCTCATTACTGGACCATGTCAGAGACGTATATCAGAAATCACACCATCAGTCCGTCTTTCTCATCCAAAGTGTGGAACACACTATCTACGGCATGAATTGCAACAAGCACGTGTACACTAAAGATAAGAAACATATTACACAATGCATAGCAAAGAATGTACACATTAATCATGAAACACCCCATCTAGCAAAAGCTGAACAGTGGTCAATAACACCGCAATCATCCCCACTAGGGGTGTGAACACAAGTTACACAGCACCAGACATGCCACAGATATGACAGTCCAAAGCCCTTGTGTAATGGGCTGTGACACCGAACCATCCTTGCAAGCCCATGGATAAGGGAGGCAGGAGTGGCAGCAACACATACATAAGACAAGCCTGAGGGGCCCAGCTGGAACAGACAGTGGATGCCTTCAAAAGCCACAAAGCACCGCGCCGTCACATGAAAGCACAATAGACAAGCATTTTTAAACTATATTAACTAATTACACTAACTATGAAAAACCTACATTACCTAATTAAACTAACTATCAAACAGAAACTTAACTAACTAAACTAAAAGAAAAATAAAAAATGGCCAAATACGACCCGGGGAGTGAGGGGGAGGCACCCAGGAGGGGGGAGGTACAGGGTGCTGCTCAACACCCACATGCGATGATGCTGAGCCAAAAAATCCTCCATGGGCTCAACGCCTGCTCAGCCCGACCTATGTGGGAGATAGATGGTCGTCCGAGTCTGGCTCATCATGGAAAGGAGGACGTGGCACAGTAGCCTGGCCACGCCTAGCCGCAGCTTTCCCCTAGTCGGCAGCAAGTCTGCCGGACGGGTGAACCTGGTTCTGTGTGGCGATGTGACGTAGGTCTGCATGCAGAACCTCACGTGATACATGTGCTTCCTCTTGCAAGGTAGCACGTGTAACACGGAGTTCCTCCTGCAAGGCCTGGCTGGACAACTGCTGCACCTCCCGGCAAGCCTGTAGCTCTTCCGAGATGGTACGCTCAAGCTGTGCAAACCTCTCCTCTGCCCGCTGCCTCTGGGAGATCATAAGGACACCCAGAGTGGATTTGAGGGAAGCATACTCCTCCCTCAGGGCATCCATGTGCGCCTCTGCGTGAGCAGCAATTGCTTGACGCAGAGACGACATTTCAGCCTGGCGTGCCCTGTCTGAGGCCGCCATGCCCAGCCTGAGTGAGCGGGCCATGGACCGTGCCGCCTGCTGCTGGAGAAGCACCTGCCTAGCAGGGGGGAGCACAGATCGGGCCACACGCTCCATGCTCTCAGCGATGTTCTCCATTGCTGCCCCCTGCCGTTCTGAATTGGCAGTCATGTCTTGCTCCCACTCAGTATACTGCGGGACCCAAGGACTGGGTGTACTCGCTGTGTTGGCACCGCCCGCGGCTGCACGACTACATGCCCTCGTCGACGTGATGTCCCAGGCAAATCAGTGACTGGTGTGGAGGGTGACCCTGCGTCCCGATCCACCACGGGCGGAGGAACCAAGACTGTCTGATCCCTCAGTGCAGGTGTCGCGGACAGAGGAGTGTCCACATCACAATCACTTACCCCTGACACATGGACTTGATGCTCATCCAACTCGACATGGACGTCAGATTCGTCATCAAGGCTGAACTCATAGGCAGCCAGAGACAAGATGGACTGTAGCACTTGGGGGTTTTCGTGGCCTACCACCCCACGACCCCCACTTGTGCTGGGTTGATGTAGTGGTAACAACCCTGTGTCTGGCATGACAACACCATCCTCCGCCTCCATTGCGTCATCACCTGAAAAATAGAGAGAAAAGAGGTCACTACACATGTCAGAAGCACACAACACACACACACACCGACAACAAACACATCAGGCAGACATGTGACACACAACATATAACCTGGCATGCATGCTGGGTCAACTTTGAATTGCTTCTGTGATCAGACCTGTTGAAAGGTGGCAGTTTCCATGGAAGTGGGTCTATGCAGTGCAGAAAATGTGTACGCCACTCACTACCTACATGTACAAGGACACCATGGTGTGTGTCAGGAAATGTGAAGGCAGTGCAAGGTCAAATTCAGGCATCACGTGCACTGTGCATTCAATGTGTAGCATATCTACAAGCCAAGCACCCCTCCACCCAAGTACAAAAGCAGGGATGCCTAGCATGGTATCAAAAGGCTGACCATACACCTGTGTATTGACAGGCAGTGTTGACTGGCATCAACAGCTTAATGTGATTTAAGTGACAACACTGAAAAAGATGATGGGACAGTAAGCAGGACACATGATGAAAACTCTGGAGGTCGCCCACGTGTGAAGAAGACACTACAACAGTTGGACAGAGTCATTGGCCATTAAACAGGCTGAGGCCTGTGAGCCACACAGATTGTCAGACCCTAAACATGTGTGCAACGCAGTACTGAGCCACAGTTGACATGGGAAGGCTGATGAGATGCCATGCAATGTATGTCACCCAGGACTTGTATTACAATGATGATCCAGTCAAGGACACATAGGGGCATGCGTGCAATGCACATGGAGCATGAATGGGGACTCATGTCACTGCGGGACATCTGACCTATGCACAGTACAAGTGAGATACCCTGCATCAAGTACTAAGGCTGTACCACACAGCATATGTCTGGCAGATTGTACGCTGGAAGTTAGCATCTACACAGGACGCATGAACAGGAAAGTACACATTGGCAAGATTGAAGCAGACCAGTGCAAAGGTGGAACTGGGGTGCAGAGTGGTGGAGGAGGGGCAAGGGAGCATGCCTACATGGAGTCCCCGCATGCAGGCAGAGGAGACATGCACGTCAGTCATGCAATGACATTGTTCCTGGGCTGAGAGGAAGGTCACCCCACGCCACATGCAGAAGGGCCAGTGAGCTGGAACATGGACCGGAGGGGCATACTTGTAACCAGCATGTCAGTAGGGTGCAATAGTGGTGATGCAGACAGACCCCGTCTGCTCCACATGTCCACCATCCAGCAGAGCAGACATGCATCACGGAAGCATTGCATTACTTACACATCAGAACCATGTACACGTCACATGTAGTGGCAATCATGCACAACACATCCAACAAGTGAAACACACACGTCCTCAACAAACGCGCATCAACACTCACTGGACTGGGCATCAAAGTCCAGCATCTCCCCAACTCCTTCGACCAATTCAGGTGGTATGAACTCCGCAATGAGTGCCTCATGGGGAGTGAGCTCTTCCTCCTCTGGTGCAGGCCCACCGCCAGTCACCAGAGTCAAGTTGTAATTAGAGGCACGCTTAGCCTTAGCGCTGCGTTTGAGGTCATTCCAACGCTTTTTGCACTCTTGCACCGTGCGCACCTCATGGCCGAATGAACTGACATATTCCGCAACATGCTTCCAGTGGGTGTCACGGTGGGAAGCCGTAGTCTGACTATTGGCACCCACTAGCATGTCACGGCTGTGGCCCCACACGTAGTCCACGAGGAAGTCCAGTTCCTGCTTGCAGAAAGGCTTCTTCCTCGAAGTGCAGGAGGTCGTGGCTGTGTGTGGGGTCCCAGCCTGTGCTGCAGGTGCAACCTTCCTCCTCTTGGACTGTGGCGCAGACCCTGGCTGGCTAATGCCGCCCTGACCAGTATGGCCAGTGGGTCCGGTGGATTGAGCCAAGGGAGTGGCAGGTGGAGGGAGGAAAAAAGGCCTGACTTGTGTCAGTGGCATCTGGGTGCCCTCTAATGGACCCTGCGCAGCAACATCCGCTGTGGCAGGGTCATTGACCGCAACGGTCCTGGTTGGCAGACTCACAACCAGGGTGTTGTTGGGTGCATCTGCCCCTGCACTTGCCAACACCCGGCTGTTCGGGCAGCAGATGACATAACTTCCCCAGGGACACGTGTCTTGGTCTGAGCAGCCCTGCCTGCCCCTATGGTTTCCCTGCTGGCCTGATGGAAATCTACCAAGGGCTCCTCAAGTGCCAACGCAGCCTGCGCTGGCAGACCCTGAGCCTGGGTGGCGGTGTCCACAGCTGCACCTGCAGCTACCACTACCCTTGGGCCCGTGGCAGTCGATGGAACGGACTGCCGGGTCACACGGGCGTCAGTGCCAGATGCAGAAGCTGCATCCCCCGGAACCACAGGGGGTGGTGACATGACTGCACCGACACATGGCACAACATTGTGCTCAAGTGGCGCACCCCTGCCTCTTCCCCCTCTGTGGCTGCCCTGGACACCCTGGAGTCCCCCTACTCCCTGGTCACCACGGCCACGTCCCTGACCACGCCCGCCACGAGGAGTACGCCCAGCTGAGGGCGCCCCTCACCTTTGGTGTCCTCCCAACCATGGCACAGATGTAGTAGTGCCGGCACAGATGGAGTAGGCCAATGGGATTTGTACACCACAGTTGACCTGGGCAATTGGGGTCAAGGGGGTGGGAAGCAAGTTGTTAACAGCCCCCCTGCACCTGCAAGGCTGTATGTGACCCCGGTGATGTAGTGACGGGTCATGCAACGCTCAGGCACCCCAAATCTGCAGTAAAACCGTGCACGCAACCCTGCAGCCTACGTGCGTGGAATCAAACTCCCGCAGTACGCGGTGGCACCCAGTAACACGAATAACGCGTACGCGTGGGACACGCAGGCTACTATGACCTCGAAAATGGGTGCGATACACAGGGGCACCCGCAGTGGAAAAAATAGCGTGTGCGACTCACCGTCTGACTAGCGCGATGCAGAAAAAAACGCGTAGCCAATACCCCCGCCAAAAGAAGAGATACGTCCTTGATAGCTGTGAAATTGTGATGGTGCACGAAATAACAGGAAGCAGCAACACACGTCGGTCTCCACGAAAGGCACGTACAGCGAACTGCTGCCCCCGCTCACCTTTAACCCGTGCTGAGGTAAACGCCCACGCGCGTCACGTCACTTACGCGCATGGGCCCTTTCCTCGGATTACACGCATTCCCACGCGGACGTGCAGTTTTTCACACGCGCTGAAACACCCGTGCACGCCCATGTGCATCTCGTCACAGAGGCACTTGCGCTTGGAGGGCCTTCTGTCCAATGAAATCACGTATGCGTGCAGACGCGCTTACACGCTAAGGGCCTTTCCTCAAATTACACTCTGCAGTGCAGAATTTTCACGTGCCAAATCACTCTGTATCAAGCTGGCCACGCGTAAGCACACGGAAGACCATGCTCCTGCCCAAAAGGCCGAATTACTGCCCCCGAGAGCCCCGAGCAGCCTCCCACGAGCCATATGCTGCTGCTGCCTGCCTGCCTGCTGCCACCGTTTCCTGCCATTTGGTGCCTGCACATCAGCCATCTGCAGGGGTCCAGTTGCTGTGTCCACCCCTGCTGGAACAGAAGACTCCCGACTGGGATACCATCACTCCACAGCCTAGCCCCATCCCCAGGACCCAGTTGCCAGAGGGGCAGAGGGCCACCAGCTTCAGTAAGAAGGAAGTTGGTGTCCTGGTGGTGCATGTCCTGGGGCATTATGATGCCCTCTTTGGATCATCACGCGCCGACAAGGAAGGACGGGACAGGATCTGGACGGACATTGTGACTGCCATCAACGCGGAGGGGGTGGCAGTCCGACTATTCCATCATGTCAAGAAGCGCTGGGAGGACTTCAGGTCCAGGACCCTCCACAAGGCCCGGCGCCTCTTGAAGGCAGCAGATGCTAAGGGGTGCCGGGGCCACTTGTCGGAAGATCAGATGAGGGTCCTGGAACGCATATCCCCAGTGCTACACGTCCAGGTCCTTGAGAGGCAGACCCGTCTGGAGTCGAGCGGTAAGTGGCCAAGCATTGCTGTGTGAGACAGGGCATATTGCAGTGTGCTGGTTGTCTGATACTTGCCTGTATGTGTGACATAGGCCATGTACGCGTGTCTGTGCAGGGACATCATGGTCATGCATGTGAGACCAGTAATGTGTGAAGCACATGGTTGGTGTATGTGTTTAAATGCTACATGGGGAGCCCTATGCAGAATGGACACATGAGAGCATGCCAGTCTCTGTTCCTGGACATGGGTGGGGGTGAGGGATGGGTGATGATGCCATGTTACATGTATGGTGTCCATGTCTGTGTGTCTGACCTGCGTGTCTGTGACTTGTGAATGCCATGGATGCATGACACATGTCTGTGTCAATGTTCAGATTCACTGATGCAGCCTTGCATCCACTGTGTCTGGGGTGTACGAGTCCAGATGGATGAAAGTACGGTGAAGTGTGTGAATGTGATAGGCATGGCCCATGATGCATGGGAGTTCAAAAACAACATTGTATGTTTCAAGAGTCCCTTGGACATGTTTGCTTATGTCCATAGCATGCACCATTCCTGTTACTGCATGTGTTTTGCCTGCACTGACCCATGTGTTGTGGAGGGACATGATGGAAGTGATCTTTGACAGTGCCACTCATCTGCTATTGCTTCCTGTCTAGGGGACCATTGTACAGTATCCTGATGCGTGTGTTCTATGCCTCCCTCTACACAGTGCAAAGTGAAGAAGAGGGCGGAGACGGCGCTGTGGAGCAAAGTGGCGGGGATGCCCCCACGGCTGCAGCGGAAGGGGTGGGTGATCCCCCACAGGGGCTTGCAACGGCGGAAGATGGTGTGGAGCCATCCAGGTTGGTGGTTTCCACAGAGGAGGAGGAGGAGGCCACTACTGAGCCGCACATGGGGTCTGGTGGGGGCATCCCTGCTGGTGCAAGTGGTGCAGTCCAGGGGCAGGGGCAGGAGGCAGCACAGGTCTCCGTGGAGGTGCCTGTGCATGTCCCTGTCCCTGACACTGTGACTGCACCACCATGCACCAGCAGGGATGCCCCTTCCCAGGCCCATCCGCAGGTAGGGGGGATGTCCATCTCATCTGACTCCCCTACACCTGCGGACGAGGGAACCCGTGGCTGTATGGAGAAGGTCCTGATTGGTGTCGCGTTGCGCACGGGTGTCATTCGTGATGAGGTGTGTGCTTCCCGGGGGGAGCATGCACGTCATCACGAAGAGCACCGTGCCAACGTGGCCCAGGTGGGAGCGGTCGTGGTCGGGGGTCTCGTACATGTGTCGGGCACTCTGGCGACCCTCTCCTCCTCTGTGGAGGCTATGCGCCAGTCGTTCTCCATGCCGTCTTCCGGCCCAGATGCCACCAGGGCCCTCCTGTGGACCTGCCCTGACCAATGCAGCCAACTCGGTGGGGATCCCATCCCTGCCACAGTCGGGAGTCGGAGGTCCAGCAGGGGTGGACACACCAGCAACTGGACCCCAGCAGATGGAGGATGTGACGGCATCATCGGGCAGGGCACGTGCATGACGGCGTCGGTGGATTGCATCAACCTGGATACCGTCGTGCTGGCACAGGCAGTTGCGCCGGAGGCAGCGCCAGGCTCGATGTGGGAGGCATCATGGCTCGGGGCCATCAACATCAGGGGTGCAGGCATCGGCCGGAGGGCAGGAGAACCCTGGAATGAGAGTGGCTTCCATGTGGGAGCGGTTGGGCCAGCAGATAGGTGCGGAGCGGCAGCGGGCAGAGGAGGAACAGCTCACAATGGTCAGGGCAGAGAACTCCATGCGGAGGGCGCTGAGGCGGGCTTACTGCCTCGAGGGTCTTCGCAAGGAGTTAGAGCGGGGCACTGCATTATCCCTGCAAGACCTCGGGGCCAGGGAACATGCCCGCCTCCAAGCCATTGAATAGGACTTCGATGATGCCCTGGCCCATGACAACATCCAGTGAGCGTTGGACTAGCCCGCTGCCCTTGTAAATAGTTATGTAGTTAGTGTTAGGTTTCCTTTGCTTTTTTCTTGATTTTGGACCTTTTTGGACAATGGACCACATTTTTGTATATAGTTTTCTTATTAGGTAGTATTTTTAGATGGGTTTCATTTCTTCAGTTGGGATCATGGACCCTGGATTGTTTATCTGTATATAGTTGACTGTTGGAATATGTTTTTTTTTGGATTTACCCATGGAGCAATGGTTTTCGGTTTTGTTTTTCGCTTGGATGTACTTTTTTGAACTGTGACTTTGGACACCTTTCCTTTGGATTATGATTTGTGGTTTTTCATTATTTTACGGACATGCTGCTTTTTGTTTTTAATTCCCATTGTCGTTTGTTTATTTTTAATCCCATTTATGTTGCTTTTAATACATTTTTTCATCAAACTTCAATGTGTAGTATCATATCATTGGTTTCATGCATATCATGATATGGGTTTTGACATTCACTGACACCCATTGTGTGTATGTGAGGGACATGTGTTCATTTACATACTTCACATTGGGGTTGTATCATGTAATTGGCAATTCTGAGTGGGTGGATGCAATACCTGGGTGGGTGTTTGGCATGTGGAGGCTGCCCATAAGGGCCAGGGATCTAGATTGTGATGACGTGTTGGCTGGGGGACATGTGTCAGGGCCTGCTGGCAGGTGCCTCGCAATGCTGGGGGGTGGGGGTGCAGGGGGACATGAGTGGGACATAAGTGGGGGCCTGTTGGCAGGTGCCTCGCAATGCTGAGGGGTGGGGGTGCAGGGGGACATGAGTGGGACATAAGTGGGGGCCTGCTGGCAGGTGCCTCGCAATGCTGGGGGGTGGGGGTGCAGGGGGACATGAGTGGGACATGAGTGTGGGCCTGCTGGCAGATGCCTCAAAATGCTGGGGGGGTGGGGGTGCAGGGGAACATGAGTGGGACATGAGTGGGGGCCTGCTGGCAGGTGCCTCGCAATCCTGGGGGGTGGGTTGCAGGGGGACATGAGTGATACATGAGTGGGGGCCTGCTGGCAGGTGCCTTGCAATGCTGTGGGGTGGGGGTGCAGGTAGACATGAGTGGGACATGAGTGGGGGCCTGCTGGGAGGTGCCTCACAATGCTGGGGGGTGGGGGTGCAAGGGGACATGAGTTGGTGTTCAGTAGTGCAAGGAGACATGTGCCTTTGCTGGGGGGCATGGCCATGTTGGGTGGGCTGCCTGCGGGACATGACCAGGGATGCAGGGTAGTCCCCTGTGGTGTGGGCTGCCTGCAGGGGCCGTGGAGGGTGTACAGGGAACACCTGGGAGGACTCACACTGATAAATCACATGTGGGACTCCCAGGCACACCAGTAATACACGTACCCTGCTGAAATCGCGTGTGAAACTTCCCGCGCACCCCAGTAATAGACGTACCCCGCTCGCACAAGGCCAATCACTTGTGAAACTTCCCGCGCACCCCAGTAATACACGTACCCAGCTGAAATCGCGTGTGAAACTTCCCGCGCACCCCAGTAATACACGTACCCTGCTCGCACAGGGCCAATCGCGTGTGGAACTTCCTGCGCACCCCAGTAATAAACGTACCCAGCTGAAATTGCGTGTGAAACTTCCCGTGCACCCCAGTAATACACGTACCTTGCTGAAATCGCGTGTGAAACTTCCCGCGCACCCCATGATTACACATACCCCGCTCTCACAGGGCCAATCGCTTGTGTATTACTGGGGTGCGCGGGAAGTTTCACACGCGATTGGCCCTGTGCAAGCCGGGTACTTGTATTACTGGGGTGCGCGGGAGGTTTCAAACGGGATTTCAGCAGGGTACGTGTATCGCGCACCCCAGTAATACACGTACCCAACTGAAATCGCGTGTGAAAATTCCTGCGCACCCCAGTAATGCACGTACCCAGCTGAGATTGCGTGTGAAACTTCCCGCGCACCCCAGTAATACACGTACCCTGCTCGCATAGGGCCAATCGCGTGTGAAACTTCCCGCGCACCCCAGTAATGCACGTACCTAGCTGAAATCACGTGTGAAACTTCCTGCACAACCCAGTAATACACGTACCCTGCTAAAATCGCGTGTGGAACTTCCTGCGCACCCCGGTAATACACGTACCCAGCTGAAATTGTGTGTGAAACAACAACGCTAACCCTGTACCCCACTTGCCGTGCTGGTACAGGGTTAGCGCAGCCCTTTGCGCTGGATTGGGGATTTTGATGGCAAGGGGCGTTCTTGGGGGCGTAACTGGCACTGCTGCAGGGTCGCTGCGCCACTGTGCGCCACGGCTGGTTTTGGTGGCTGGAATCCATGAATACGCTGTGCGCGGAAATGTATTTTAGCGCACGTGGCTGGCGCAGGGATTCGCACGCGCACACTGTGCGTCAGCCACGTGCGCCACTTGTGCGCTGAATTCTATGAATTACCCCCCAAGTTACGGTTCTTTTAAAGAATCTCTTGATGTCGGTAAAGTAAATGATATATTATAATGCAAACACCAGAGAGTCACAGTGACACCTCTGCAATATTAAATAGTATAGTTTTACTGCTTATTTATAAATATATTTTATCAAAGAATCAATGTCCATTTTATGCTGCTTTTTTTAGATCTCAGTTCTGTATTTGACACAGTAATGAGATAAATTACTGTGGAAAAAACAGACTCAATGTGGTATTGATCAAGGTCTGCTTAAGCTGATTTGGGTATTTTATAATAAGACTACCACAAAAAAGATCGTTTTTCCTTTGAGGGTGCATTCACAAATTAAGTTGGGATCAAGCAGAAGGTAGAGCAAATATGTATATTATCTCTCATATTATGTAATTTGTGTTTAGAAAAACACCCATTGGCATTAACGAAAATGAACGGATGGGCCAGGACCACATTATGTGAAATTAAAGATAATTTGCTTTGGGAAGAAGGCTTATAAGAAAGCATAATGTTCACTAAAGATGTACAGTTGGACAGTGGTCATGCTTTTAATTGTTCTGGAAAGATGTATGGTGATATATTATCATGGTATGCTGTGGAGGAGAGGTATGTATATGAAAGATCAAGAACAGATCTCAGAATGCAGCATTCAGGATATTTAACACAGTGTATGGGATATACTCGTTTCAACTTCTCCTCAAATCAAACAAAGGTTAATCAGAAGCTGGTATATGGTTTGGGGAAACTCGGTTTGTGAACAATAAGACCCTGGATATTTTAGTTATTCGATTTGGGGAATCTAATAGTTATTATAAATTCAAGAAACAAGTTAGGAGATGAATACTCTGTAACAGCTATGAAACTGATTATACATTCCTGTGGAACAAAGGCTCATTAATGGAATATTCAAAGATTATACTTCAGTTTAGTAAATGGCACAACACACAACCACACTAGAGAATGGTACCATTATCATCCCTTTTTTAAAATGAGAAGAAATTGCGGGGACATGGAATACAATTCCATAAAGGAAAAGCAATGGTCATTTGTGTCTCTAAGTGAAAGACAATAGAATCTCTCTGAAATATTTGGTTAGTACTCGTAAATAGTTGTTTAGCTGGGGATTGTTTGTTTTTTCCCACCAGGAATTATTTACAGTGTCAATAGTAAAATATCTGAAAAAATAATTGAGGATTGCATTTACATTGTTATCAAGATTTATTGTATTGATTGGTGTGAGTTTATAGTTTTGTGTGAGGCTAAAATGATATGTAATTAATTTAATGCATTGAGTATGTTAATTGAAGGTTTTGCAAACAGTCCAACACTAAATAAATCAGCAAATAATAACATTTTTGAGAGATGGCACCCAGGATAAGGACGACCTGGGTTTAATTACAGTGCATTCTAAAGAGTCTCTGGAGCTACCCTGTCTACAACATTTAATAGGATACTAGAATCAATCTTTACATCATTTGTTTGACATTTATCCTAAGATATATTTGTTGTCAGGGATGCCCTAGATACTCTTTTATAGTTGTGCCGAGGTGTTGACCGATCTAAGAGAAGGGACAGAACACAAATGAAAAAAATCTGACCGCCATAGCTGTGATGAAGAGTCCACTATTTCAGAGAGACCCAAGTCACAGAAGTCATCATTTGAATTGCTCTTAATATGTATTGGGTTTATCGCTAGCTGCTGCATGTTTTGCTCTGCCAAAGGAAGGAGACAGATTTGTCGTAACACATTGTTTTTATCATAAACTCAATATATAAAACTACACACTGGTATCACATTAGCTGAAGTGATCGGCTTATTGGCTACTTAACCATGGTGTACATGCTGTTAGACACCTGAATAACTAATAGCATAAAAACAATTTTCAAGAACAAAAATCTGAATAAAAACGCCCTGTAAGTGAAATTCCTCTTTACATCTGGCAGTGCTTTAAAAGGGAAGATATCAACTATTAATAGTTATACGCTGATAAACGAATCATATTTTAAGGATACATCGGCTATTTGCTCGTGTTTCTGTCTGGGTCATATATGCCAGATATGGCCTGCATCATGAATCACGCACAGGAACCCTTCGATTGCACCCATTCAGTACTGGGGAGATTGCAAATGTTGTCCACATTGCATAAATGTTTCACTTGTGCAAAAACTGCAGCACATTCATTGTTGCTGCTTGCATGATCGGGAATAGAAGAAAAAGAGATGTGTTATCGAATTAAAGGTTGGTCAGCTGGTGAGTGCGCAAGGGCTGTGACAGACACACTGTTTCTGTGCCTCCGAATACAAGAACATACTGGTTCTCTTCTTGTGAACTGCAATATGTACTGTGCCAGAACAGTGTGTGAAAGTGCATGTTGTCCACCTGCAATGATACTGACAATACAGACCGTGCTGCACTGTGTCAATGTTACTGCAGTCCTGGCTCTATGGATACATCTGTAACAAAACCCTACCGCATTATGGTGCATCCTAGAGCAGATATATGTAACCTGCAGCTGTCCCAGTATTTTGAACTGACTCCCATGCTCTCTCATAATTGATTATGCTGTGTCTGTCTGTCTGGGGGGGTGTAGTCCAGTACATCTGGAGAGCCAGAGGTTGCAGACCACTGCCTCATAGACACCATGAGGCACTATGTTCTCCCTCCAACTGGCATAGTGGAGGGGTATACTGCATTCATGCCACCTATTAGCTACCAAACCTTAAAAAATGGCACCAAGTTCCTGGCGACCCTTGCCCTTACTTTGTTATTACAAAAATGCAACTGGGCAACATCAGTTTGCTAACAAAACTGATGATACACTTCCATACAAATGAAAGGACACCCTTTTTGAAAGCTTGTTCATAACCAAATAAAATGCATGTTTGGTGTTACAGAATTGACCTTGAGTGCTTTCTGCAATCTGGCCTTCTATGCTCTATGTGGATGCATAAGATTACAAGATGTAAGGAGTGGTTTGAAGTACAACGTTTAACCAACTAAGAACAGTGATTTTTGACTTATTTGACTTACAATGGAATACATTTGGAATGTCCTTTGTAACTATTGGCTGCTTACTCTGGCTGACTGCACAGTATTTGTATTTTACTTACATTGTAACTGCAATCATTGTCCTAAATGTTCATGAGCCTAAAGTTCATTTTCTTCTGTGAGTTTTGACACATAATTGGTTGTCAGTAGTTCCCTTGTAAACACATTTGCTGCATGTGTTTATATATATTTTCTTCAATGCTAATTGGTCTTATTTTGTTTCTTGAGGCATGACAGTTTATAAGGTCATAAGGAACTTTGATTTCAATGTTAGATGCTGGATGTTGTCTGATACTCTGCATTACTGTCATTGATTACCACTGAATGTAATGTGTGTGTTATTATTGTAATACCCACACCTCCTTAGTGGAGGCTTCATGGCAATTTCTGTTATGAGCTTGTGACATTAACTCTAATGTATTTTGATATTATCCTTCTCTTCTGGTCAGTCACATGACTTCTCAACTATTCAAATTGTTTATCTTGTTCTTGTGTTATTGTAGATTTGATGTACAGTATTGGTCTGTTGAACCTTCATCAATAGCCTTAATGTGCACAATTTTAGGGGATAGATATCAATTGTTCTCTTTTCAATCAATGAAAATGTTATCTCAAACCTACTGTACCCAACATATATATGTTTGTGCTGGCTGGCCATCTCCCCACTCCGTCCCACAGTCCGCCAAGAACACTTAAGCAATGTAAGAATGTCAAATGTTTACCAAATACTAGTTTATGAACAGTTCATTGTATGTTTAATGGTGGTTTGGTTATACCTGCACAGTCTAATATGATTTAAGTTTAGATATCACATGGCTTATAAGTTATGCAAGGTATATATGCTCAGCTTAATTCCTTTCAGTACATGAAGGTCATATTGAGCAATCTTTACACATTGTGGGTTTCCACTGTTGGGCACCAAAGAATGAAGCTATCTCATATTAACTGGTTTCTGATGGCATGCACAATGTTTATGAATTATGTATATAATGTGTTTACAGTTGTGATTATCTTTTAAGCAATAGACTGAAAGAGAAACCCTTAGCTTTCTTCCAGATCGCATGCATCAGTGTGTAGATGGGCCCTGGTTTCAATCAGCTGCTCAGTGATGCGCAAAGAGTACAACTTTCTTAGAGCTCTTTTACAATGCCAGGGATTTTGTAGAAGCGTGTGCACTGTTTCAGTGGGAGTTGTTTAATGTTGTTTTTTTAAGTACATATTTTTCTTTCAAACGTTTGGTTTGTGATGTTTTTCCTAATTTAGCCTGCATTACAATGTGGTTTAAGAATGTAGAAAAGGGCTCCTGATCCATAAGCATAAGCTGTGCTGTAAGTTGAATTGAATTGACACTATTGGTAATGCGCAATACCGGGCAGAATGAACTGCATCTGGGCACAGATTTTAGATGAACACTTAAGTTATACAGCCATAATCCTACTATGATCTAGGAGTGTATGAAATAATAGATTTAGTGTTCAGCCGAATACCAAATAGTTGGCAAAGTATTCAGCCGAAGCCGAATACGGATTCAAATAGTTCCTTCATACCTATGACATGAAACATAAACTCTCATTGCTGAATCATATGTAGTATCCACCAATTACTAGCACTGTGGTGGGGACCATCACTGTTAAAAGTAACGTTTCTATATACTTGCCACACTATTGCTGCTTCCTGACTGCATTTTGTTTAATGTCCTGCCTTGTGTCACGTCAGGGGCCTCTTCAGCTCGTTTGTCGTGAAACCTATTTCACTTTATTTACAGTAATTTGCTGGCTTAATTACTGTGCTGATGAATAGCCTGAAGGAATTAAGTTACAAGTCTTTGCCCTTGTCGACACACATTTTTCAAGATAATAGAAGCGTCTTCAAGAACGCCCCAGTAGTGGGGGCCTTTTGTTCTTATTAAATCATCTCTTTTGCACGCACCTCTTTTGGTGTTATGCTGCAGCCGCCCAGGGGAAGGGGCTATTTAGAAGATGACACAGGGAGCCCACCATAGGCTGATGCCTTTCTTTCAGAGTTGAGGGATTATCTGTTGGGGAGGGGCAGCCAAGTGGCAATGGAAGGAAAGAGTTGGCTGACCTGTGCCCACCAAAGACAGGAACAGTTTAATTAATCTGACAAGATGTGGGATGGGGCAGCGGGAGCCTCCATCTCCAAAGGAAGACAATTACTGACCACCAGCTTCTGAAAATGACCAGCAGTTTGCCATAAATGTTTTTGTAAAACATGTTTTCCCTTTCATCCAAAATAAAAACTGTATTTAAGTGTGGCCCCTCTCCACCTAAAGAAAACCCACAAGCATTGCTTTTCAGTACAAAACTGGCAATGCTATACAAATATTTAGTATTGTGTTTTTGTGTGCTAAAACCTAATACATATTTTTGAATCAGTGTTTAATGATGGGATATAAAAGAGGCAGCAGGCATGCTGTTTGTGTTTTTTCAGAGGACCAATGTGAAGCAAATGCATCTGACGAAGAAATGTGTGCGCCTTTCCTAGAGTGCATGAACCCTCCCTGGATGCAGACGGTGTGCAATACATATACTCTTTATGCCAGCAGGGGCAGTGGCCTTACTTCAGACCCACTGGATCTACAGAGGAGACATGTGTCTTATTGTGGGCTCCTAGCAAGCTACCAGACAGGGTGGCCTACCATATGTGGCAAAGACACAACTTTCTCGATTACGCACACCAACCCTGCAGCACCCATGACATAAGAAACTGCTACTAGGGTTTGCCTCCTTCATCCCAAGTTAAAAATTCTGGCAGATACATTTTGTGACACGTACAAACTGTGCACTGTTTGTATGCAATACTTTATTAATCATCATGTGCATTGGTGATAACTTATGTGCATTCAAGAGTAAAATATGATAGCCACAATGTGTGCTCACTCGACAGAAACTTTGTTAATCAGGAGCAGCCACTTAAAAGCAATCGCCACTCCCTACTTTCATCCTTATCTTTAAAGCAATGAACATTGTCACCTGCCTGATGTGTCAGAGACCATTAGTGCAGACGGACTGCCTTTGAAGCTTCTTAAAGCACATTGTGCCAATAACATTGGGTAAAAGTACCAGCTGCACAGTGCTGTGGCGGTCGCTTTGCACTCTCCAGAAGGCTTTAAAATGCAGCATTGCCCATGCATTTTCCAATATATACACTTCCAAGTATTACTGAACAGTCTATAATGATAAGTCATAAATTGCAGTTTGTAAATATGGGCCACTCAAAAACAAAAAAGTGACATGCCTGAATGATTCCAGGCATGCAGTCAAAGAGTAAACTGTTTGTTTTGATTGATAATTAATTAAGTATTCGGCTGAATGCCGAATAGCTCATTTTCAGCCGGGATTCGGCCGATTACTTCTTCGAAGCTGAATTTCAGTACACCCCTACTATGATCCCATAAAGCCAGTCTCTTTAAGATCATTATATGTCTTTAGTGTCTTTCGTAACTGAGTCAGTGCTTTCAAATTCCTAATCGTCCAAGGGATAGAGTTCCAGTGTCTTGGTCCATAAATTGAGAAACATCTATCTCCTCTTGTGGTAAAACGACAAGTAGGGATGACAAGCAAGGGCGTGTCTGATAGGAGCAGGGGACAACTTGGTTGATGCCAAATTAGCTTCTCCACTAGGTAGGGGCAAGACCTTGCAGGGATGTTTACACCAAGCACAACATCTTTAAATCTATTCTTTCTTTGACCGGGAGCCAATGTAGCGACTAGCACAAGGCCAAAATATGGTTGGATTGAGGGACTTTAAAAATTAGCCCATCCCTTTGGTTAGATAACATCAGAAAGCTCAAAATGCCTTTTGTTGTATCAGTGGATATTAACTAAAGCAATATATTTGCTGACACCTTTGAAAGGGTAAGATAGAGCTGCCAATGTTATTGATTAGGTGTCTGTGTCCCCTCTGCTGTGTTTGTATTCAGTGTGAATTGTCCTTCTTTGACGTATTTGAGCTGAAGAATGTAATGATATAGTGCAGTATTTAATTCACCAGCCATTATTATCAGGGAACTTTTTTGTTGTGTTTGTTTTACTTTAAGTTGATCATTTTCTTTCTTTTTAGGGGAACGTTTATGCTTACCGATAATATCTTTGCAAGATTGTCATTGTTTCCTTGAAGTATTCAAAAGCTATTGAACCGGGGTTAGGGTGTGGCATACAATTTTGTTAAAGAAGTGTGTAATATTACTTGTCAGTATGTTGTATTGAAAATAAAATCCAAAATACAGTGACTTGGGCCCTCATTACGAGGTATGCCAGTAAGGGAAAAACGATGCCGGTATGTAAATCCCGGCATCATTCACCGTTCCATAGCATTCCGACCTGGAACCCCGTTATTAGCGGCATACCAAACAACGGTGCCGCTAATAGCGGCATATTCACGTACACGTGCCTCTTCAGGTAGTAAATACTGGCATGCCAGTAATAGGGGGTAATTGCAACCCACACAAACATGCAAATACCGGCATCGCAAACCCGGTAATAACGGGCTGCATGATGCCGGCAGAACAGGCATCGCGGACCACCCGCAAACAGCAAGCAAGATACAAGGCAGCTGCCACAGGTGCACACAATCCCCACAGGTGGAGTCAAAGGAGGCTGCGCCAGTATGAACTGAGCACACCCACACACCACAACCCCCCCCCCCGGTGTAGGCAATGCAGAGTTGCCCAGTACAAAAGGAGCACAACTAAACACCACACCCCTTCCTGCACCAAAATGCCACCACTAGCATTTGCAAACATGGCGCAGGAGGACCTGCCTATACTGATATAACTACAGCAACAACTGCAACAACAACAACAACAAAAAGAACAGGCAGCACAGACACAGGAGGAGAAGGAGGTTGAGACAGGCCCATCCATTACCACCAGCACAGCCACCAGAGCCTCGTAGGCAGCCAGCAATACCTTGCACCAGACCCAGCCCATTCAACCTTACCCCTGAGCAGATCCACATCCTTTACCGCTTGGGCCATGACACCATCACCACCATAGTGCACATGATACAGAACGACATTGCCAGCCACATACAAATATGCACTGCCATCCCCCCACTACTAAAGGTGGTGTCTGTGCCACACTTCCTGGCCACAGGCACCTACCAACACACAGTGGGCCAGCTGCATGGCATTTCACAACCACTATTTTCAGGCATGCTGAACCAAGTGCTGGATGCACTCCTGAAGCATGCAAGCACCCACATATCCCTACCACGGACTGCCCAGGAGATAGCCGAAACCAAAGTAGGCTCCCAGGCACTGTCAGGCATGCCCAATTGTGTCGGTGCCATCGACTGCACCCATGTGGATTTGATAGTCCCCCATGCCATAGAGGCTATGTACCGCAATCACAAACAATACCACTCCATCAATGTGCAAATGGTATGTGACTCCAGGAAGATCATCCCCCATTGCTGCACCCGATTTCCTGGATCAACTCATGATGCCATGTTACTGGGTAAATCCACGGTACCCCATCAAACGGAGCGACATGCTGGACCACGTGCCTGGCTGCTTGGTGAGTTGCACAACCGTCCCATGGCAGTGCTTTGGGGTACTGATGTGTAGGGATGCATGGGGGGGGGGCAATACTGCACCTGGGTGGGAATAGCCGGTGATTGGAGAATGCATGCAGAGCCAAACACTCCTGACCTGAACCAGTCAAATGGTACATGACACTTCACTGGGCCACCGATAAATAATAATGCATATCAATGAGAACAAGTAAGAGGCACAACCAGGCCACCATGGTGATGGCAAGCAATGCATGAATGAACAGGACGGCAAGTGTGGCTATGTGGGCAGTGTGACCATGCATAGTAAATAATGATCAGCATGAATTGGAGTCAAAACATTGTTGCACTACCACAGCATATCTGCCTCAGCATGCATGATTACACCCTGCATCATCTATTGAATGCCAACCAGACTACCACACCTCATGACAGTAAATATTGCACCTAGATAAACATTTTTTCATGCTTACAGGGACATGTGCATGGCCACACCAAATAGCTGGCGGCATGACTATGCTCCCTGATTTACGGGAGTTCAGAGTGACACACACCTATTTGAATCTGCTTGCAGGTGATGGAGAATATCCTTTGAGGCCATGAGGAGGAGTACAATTGTGTGACACCCTTACCCATGTTGTCATTGAGCAGAACTTTGGCCTGTCGAAGGGACAGTTCCGCTGCCTCAGCAGGTCTGGTGGGGCACTCCTATATAGGCCTGAGAAGTTGGCAAAGATCCCCATGGCCTGTGTCATGCTGCACGACATGTGCGTCCGGAGAAATGTACCATTGGCACCTGACATTGACATGCATGGGCCGGGTGAGGAGGATGATAAGGATGGAGACGGAGGTGAAGTAGCCCCACTGCCAGTACGTGATGCACGGGATGGCCATGCTGTGCGGCAAGCACAAATTCAAGTATACTTCTGAAACACAGCGACTATGAAAGACTTGTGTCAGTCAGACACTGGGCCAATGTGAACATGCACACAGGGAATGTTGGGAGTTGGGCACTGAACACCGTAACACATTAAATGGATGCACACGAAAAATAACCATGTCCAGCCATGGATTTTTCTTCTCACAACTTGTGTATTCTTTAAAACAGCAAAAATGTGCCCACTCCCCCCTCCCAGACCCCTCCAACAAACTCCCTCACCCACCCCAGAAACCCCAGTAAATACCCCAACAAACTCCCTCACCCACCCCACAAACCCCAGTAAATACCCCATAAAACTCCCTCACCCACCCCACAGATCCCAAATGACCCCATGTGTGCTACAAACAGTGTTCCCTTCACCAATGTAGTTCTTTACATTGTCATTGCCCATACTGTTATTTCTTTGCGACTTTTGGGCCTGGGGGTGCCATGGCCGAGTGCCGTGCGCTCCTTCGCGTTAACCACACAGGGCTCGATTGCACCGAGGTGGAAGGGATTGTTGTAGTGGAGGTGTCTATTGTCAGTCCCATGGCTGGGCCAAGGTGTGGCCGCTGCATTTGCGGGATGTTTGCAAGAGGGCCTGTGTCAGTTATGCACTCCCTGAATGCACACGTAGATGCCTCCACAGCAGCTGTATTGGCTGCAATGGCCGTGGCTATGCCCCTCATGGCCTCATTTCCAGCGTCGACCTGTTGACGCATGATTTGCAGCATTGACTCTTGGCGGGCCTCTACCCTTGCCAGGCGAGTCTTGAAGGAGGTGTCAGCCGCAGGTATACTGGTGGCTGGCAGGGTGGTGGCTGGCAGGGTGGTGGAAGGCACCTGCGTGGGGTCCTCGTCCTTGGCACTGTCCTCCTCGAAGATCCCAATGTCTGATTCTCCAAGGTCAGAGTCATGGAGACACGGATCGTCCAGGCTCTCAGATTCCGCAGGTGGGGGGGGGAAGCTGGCAATGGGCCTTGGGGTGGGTGTTCCAGACATGATTGCAGCCTCATCATCCACCTCTGTGGACACAACGTCCGTGGCGGCCGGCAGAACGGCTCCCACTGTTGTGGGTGCCTGCTGCTGTTCTGTCGCTGCAGGTGCCCCCTGCAGGGTTGATGCCTTGCGTGGCACACTGGGTGTTGCTGCAGGCATTTTCTTGGACGGGGCGTGGCGGTGGCCCTGGTCCCTTTGCTTGCATTGGATGTACTTGCACCCCTGTACGGTGTTCCACCTTCCTCATCGGTGCCTGGGAGATAGAAGAGATGCAGGTCATCAGTGATGTTGTCAAATGGCAGCTATGATGTATTGCAGTGTGATATGTTCATACATTCAGGCATCATTTCATTTCTGGTGTGTGGCATTTGGTGTACTGAGGGGACATGTTGGCAATCAACGCATGGCTGGTGGCATAGCATTGGTTTGGTGTCTGTGTGGTGGGTCCCATGGGCATGGTTGGGTCATGTTGCACCTCTGTTGGGATTGGGATTTTCACTCAGCATGCGTGTGGTGCAGGGTGTGGCACTCATTATTCTATGGATGTGTTGATGTAGCCTTGGAACATGCATTGCCTTGCCTACTCTAACTTCCACATCACTTGTGCCACATCATGTTTTGGTATACGTGGATGTTATAGTTCACTCACCTTCCTCTGTGGTAGTTGCAGCGCGGACCTCCTGGTCTCCTATTCCCTCTATGGATTCCGGGTCAATGAATGCACTTGCGGTCTCCTCCCATGCGATGAGCTTCACAGGGGAGTGTGTGCCACCGCTGTCGCCATTGCGGCCCTCCTGTTCTCCGCCAGGATCTTCCTGAGGCGGAGGTCATTCCAGCGCTTTCGGCAGTCACGTACACTCATTGGGGTGCTCCCCTCTGCCGACACCCTCTGAGCGACCAGCTGCTAGACCTCTTTTTTTCTGGTTTGGGCCGCATGCTTGAGGTCTGTGCTTCTGATTGTGTCTGCATGCTGTTTGAGGGTGCTAGCAAGCATTGTGAGTTCAGCACCAGAAATACGCTGCTTCCTCTTCCTTTGGGAGGATTTTCTGGTGGCCTTCGACATCCTGCTTCAGTTGTGGCACACGACAACACAAGTGTAGTGGTGGTTATGGAGGATGGCAATGGATTGTGTTTTTAAAGATGGCCGCCGGCTCATTTCCCGTTCCTGCGCGATGATGTAATTTCAGGGTCCTTTTTTGTGACCACGGTAATACCGTGCCGGTATTACCGTGCCGGTGTTTAGTGGTTGTTATGACACGGTTACGGAATGGGCAGTACCCGTAATGCCGGTATAGGGGGGTTGGTGGCCCGTTACCGGCATGGCGGTTTTGCCACTACCGGCATGGGGTAACGCGCATTCTTGCGCACTCGTAATCACCCGCTGTTAGCGGGTTCATATGGGCACGGACTCGCACGTTCCGGCATGCCGGTGATGGACACGCTGTTACCGGGATACTCGTAATGAGGGCCTTGGTCTGTAAATGCACTCTGCCAGAAAAAATGTTACATTTAAAGTGACCATGATTATTCTCATACAACTGTCTATCCACTCCTCCCATCCCTTTTTAATATATTTTTATGTGCGAATATATCATCACATCAACAAAGCAGCAGTGTCTAATCCAAGCTGCGCTTCATGGGTATGCAGATATGACTTGGCTGATTGGATTAGCATTCATGATGGGTGGTGGTCAGAGAAAATAAAACACAAGTTAGGTTGTAGAACAGACATGATGCTTGCCGGCCTATGCAGTCATTATGAAGAGGAAGCATTTGGACTTCAATGTAATGCCAGATCCACAATTGGAAGCATTAGCAAAGCCAACATAGTAGGCTTTCTGAATGGGGTAAGTACACATTTTTTGTCCTGTGGACGTTTTAAAACATTGCATCTTCTACATTTGCTAAGCAAATCCTAATCACTTCATTGGGATCTATAGGCGTATCTTCTCTTAAATCAGATCCAATGAAACCATAGACCAAATGTAAGAATCCCAATTAAGGCATACCCCAATTTCTTCTTGCTTCGTTGGTAAACACCTGACAAATCAGCTGGCGGCTGGTTGATGAATGCTCATTTTCATGGGGTATGACACCCGACGGCGACTGCTGTTTAGGATTACTTCCCGACTACATTTGAGCTCGGCACTTGCTGCTGCTTCGAGCCAATACACACTCCGGTTCTTTGCACTGTGGCTCCCTGATCTCAGGAGACAGAGCAGCATGCCCAGGCAGCCTCAATCCGAGGCTTGCTGGAACTTGTAATGGTGTTACTATTAAATTGCCAGTCCTGAATAAAATGGTCTAAACCATTGGCACCATCGAAACAGGTCAACATCCTTGGTTATGGTGCTTTACATAGCCTTATGAGATATCCACCTGAGTCTGAGGGGATACTCCGTGTGTTTAGTGTATTTCCCTCACACAGAGTGAGCCTTTTAAGGATATCCCATGTAGATTTGGGATTCGTTTCTATACTGTGTTTGCTGTTCCATGTGAAAACCATCCACATGTGGTTCAATTGTAGACTAAGGGTGAATAAATGTAGTATTGAAATTCCCATGGCACCACCTAACACATGTTAGCTTTGCAGCTGTTCTTCGCAAGATTTAATCATATGACTTGTCATTGAAATTCCATGTGTTGGTTTTACGCTGGACATTGTTGCTCTTTCTGTTTCAATTAAAGATTTGTTGTGAGTACTGCCCACACAATTAATGAGAATGTGGAACACGCTCTCCTTGATCTATCCCCTTTTAGATTGACGGTGCTTCATTCGCCATCTAGGGACAGGCATCCCTACTAGGGCTAGGGTGTTCTTCTTGAGGGTCAGACAGGCTATTGCCTCCCTTATGTGGTATGCAAACTTGTCTTGACCGTCACTTGTTTGACCTGTTGCTCTTTTTAGTCACAAAGAACCGTTTAGGTTGTGTTATGATAATTGTTACCTAACCGTTAGGGAAGGCAGTTGTTTTCTCCTTGTTCAAACAAGCCCTGTTGTTATTTAGTATGACACCTGATTCAGGCTGCAGTGGAGACATTAAAAATGCATTTCTTCTTTGTTTTTTTTTTATCCGATAAAATAACTGGATACCCGATTATCCTTGTTGATCTACCCAAATGAAGTTGTCTGACTTGATTATTTTCTTTATTATCTTAATGTTTAATTCATACATTCAGTGTTTAGTTTGCATTTGGGTTGGGGTGGGGGGGAGAATGGTTGAAGCTGGTTATAAATACCTTGTTACATCATGGTGGTGGGTGAATTTGTAATCATCGGGTAGTTAAGACTCTGTAATATTTTATATGAGTGCGGGCCAGTTGTCAGAGCTATCCATCCAATTATTCATGTATACAGTGTTATCAGTCATCTGCAACGAGCTCCACATTTCATTACTGTGGATTGGGCTTTTAAATGTTCAAAATGCTGCCTTTACGTTCTTCAGAATGTGAAGGATGAAATAGTGTTACAAATTAACTTACGTACTTAATCATGTATGATGCTTATGGTGTGTGTCTGTGGGCTGTGGATTTTTTTGTTTTTGTTTTATATGCTTCATAAGTCTACATGCCAGTTTGACATTATTCACTTATTTTTGCAGATTAACTCTTTTGATGAAGACGTAAATAACCAAAGCCTTAGACAAAAACTGCTATTTAAAAGGATCCGAGCAATACAATTGGAGTGAAAAGGACATTCAATGTACATTTCGCCATCAAAATATATGTTGCAGCCTCACAATCCATATTGAAAACGGATGGAAATATTTAGGCCAGGTAAGAGAAATGCCCTCTGTCCCACACATTAACCTGGAGGATAGTTGCGGGAGCGTCTTTTCTATGTTAAATTACAGCTGTTAAATTGCATTTTTTGTGAATGAAATCGCTTCATGATCCTGGTATTCTGTATGTCTTTCATTTTACATTGAATCTTGCTTGTGAAATGTGGAATAGTTGTGATGTGATTGCCTCGTGCCTGGTTAACATTGGGCCTCATTATATGTTTGGTTGTATCTGGGTGGTAAATCCACCCAGATAGCACCAAACTAAATTACTGTTACCGCCACTTGGTCCGGCGGAGTGACCACTGGATTGCAAATGGCGGTGGTGGTGCAAATCCCCACAGTGCTCTATGGGGCTGTTTTGGTGGAATTACTGCTGCAGCAATTCTGCTGTTTCTCCTGATTTTTAGGCAGCGAGTTGGAGGATTTACCTCCAGGATTTTCCTGGAGGCATATCCTCCATTCAGGGCCCAAACTTGTAATTTGGTAGAGTTGTAAAGTTGGCGTGAACTGAGTTACATCCAACTTGTTCACTTACTGCCAAATTCGTAACGAGGCCGATTATTTTCAATGCACAGTTTTTTTGAAGGGGCGAGTCATGATGGTGCTGAAGCAGGGCCAGGTTATCCAACGGGCACACTAGGTGCGTGGTTGAGCCCATGTGTGGGGCCCGCTATGGTTATGGACAAGATGTCTCTTTTCCGTCAGAATGCATTGAACATTTGGAAGAAAGTCAGTTTTAGTTCTTGATGAGATAGCTTCAGATCACTGGCAAATCTATTGCGCATATATGCATTGGTGGCCCAAATAATAACCCTGTGCCACTCCCATTGTAATTATGCATTCATCCGTCACTCTTGCTTTCTTCTTGCCAGGGCTCACATTTCTAACTTGCCACATGACAATGTCATTTTCAATACATCTTAAGGCTATGACAAGTATCTGTTGCGCTCTATGGGCTATTTAAATGACTATTTAGTGTGGCTAGCCATGGGGCCTTCTTCTATGATTGTCTTTTGACCACTGGGAGGCACATTTACAACCTATTCACTGTACTGCTTTGCTTGAAAGCCAACATTACTGCCCTTGCATTCCCCGAACGTATAATTGCATGGGGACTGCTTTTGTTCTGGATCTGATCTGAGTACCTTGTCCAGCTGCTGTGATTAACATGCACATCATTTTTCTTTTGGCTGCACAGCATTATGAGCAGATCCTGCACCCCAAGTAACACCCTATAGATAAGCAGTCCCTGTTGCCTGGAGGTGCCTCTAATCAGTGGAATTGCTTTAGCAGCTAGATTAAGAAACCCACAAGGAATGAGAAAGCATGTCCACATCTCACACGGCAGCATTAATACATATCAAAATGTAACATGGAAGTGCAATACTTGCTGTCATTTTTCCACCTGAGACCAACCTGATGAATCTGAGGGTGAGTGGAGCTGCTTTGTTCACTATGCAGACACCTCCACTTTTATCAGGAGGGATTAAAATATGACTACATGGTTTGAATACCCCACATCGTATAGGCACTGAAGCATAACTCAATGCATCCACTGCATCAACATTGCACTAGTAACCTCCTCCATGAAAGTTTGCTTTCCATTCTGGACATTTGTATTTGTTTTATTTATAACGCACATACCATCAGGCCCGGAGGCATCAGGGCGCACTTTGTGCAAAGTTACAATGATGCATATATACAGACAAAAATACATTAACAGGATTTAAGATTAACAAAAATTATAATAAACAGAATAATAAACAGTGTTTCTAACTACATATATTAGAGTGATTACGTTGCCGCTAGACGTAACAAAGGATATACCCATAGGGTGTAAGGAAGTAGTAACGGAGGTCAGAGGGGTAGAGTATGTAAGACAGAGGCGCAGAGCATTTCTTAGTGCTGGTTAAATAGCCAGGATTTGGTTTTGGTCTTGAATGTGTTGAAGGAATCTTCCGCTCTGATAGTAGTGGGGAGGTTGTTCCATAGTTTAGAAGCTAGGACAGGGAAGCTAGTGCCTGCCGCTTTTTGAAGTTTAAACTTAGGGATCGAAAGACAGTGCGTCTGGGCAGTTCTTGGGGGACGGGCTGTCGAATGGCGGGACAGCCGACTGCAGAGGTAGATGGGGGGGGCCTTGTTGGCCAAGCATTTGTGCGTGAGGGCAAGAGTTTTTAGTGAAATTCTCTGTTTGACAGGTAACCACTTTAGGTTGGTCCTGGATTCTGAGATGTGGTGGTTACGAGGAATGTTTAAGGCAGCTCGAATGGCATTGTTCTGGATTGTTTGGAGTTTGTTCAAGTTCTTGGCAGGTACCTTAGTAAAGAGCACTACAATAATCAATTTTTGCCATAATGAGAGTTCTAGCTAGTGTGACACTGTTGGGGGTGGTAAGAAACGGTCTGCAGGCTGCAATGAGTTTGCACATGTAAGCGGAGGCAGATCTGACTGCATTTATTTGTCTAGATAAGGATAGGGTGGCGTCAAGGTAAAAACCTAACGTTTTGGTGTCTTTTGAAGCTCAAGTTTGCTCAGGCGTTGTGCGGTACCCAGGATAAGGCGCTCCGTCTTATCGTCCTTTAGGCATTACTGGTGTTGGGCCATCCAGGCTTGGATGACCAGGTAGATGTTTTTGAGGGCCTTGGTGTCAGCTAGATAATCACCTGTGATGGGAATGAGCATCTGGGTGTTGTCCGCATAGTTAGTGTAGGAGACACCCAGATAGTCAAGCACATCAAAGAGTGGTTTCGTGAAAATGTTATAAAGTGTAGGTGACAAGCAAGATCCCTGAGGTACGTCGCAGTGAATAGGGGAAGGGTCCATGGCTACGGATGGTGCAAAGACCCTCATAGACCTATTGCTCAGGAAGGATTTGATCCAAGCCACAGCCGAGGATGAGAATTTGGCAGCGGAGTGGAGATGCCTACATAAGATCTGGTGGTTGACCAGATCGAATGCGGCAGAGAGGTCGAAGAGTAATAGCATAGCTAGTTTGCCCTTGTCCTTCAATACTTCAATTTGGGTTTTTAAGTATATTAAAGCAGTTTCCGTCCCGTGTCTGGGCCGAAATCCGGATTGTCGTAGACCTAGCAAATTATTGGATTCCAGTAGTCTTGAATCTGAAGGTAAGATACGCAGTCCAGAATCTTAAGCAAAAACGGTACTGTGGTGATAGGTCGGAAATTAGTAGGTATACTTGGGTCTAGGGGTGGTTTTTTGAGTAGTGGGATCACCCAAGCGTCCTTAAGGTTGTCTGGGACAATACCTGTTTTAAAGGAGGAGTTGATAAAGGCCGTAATTAATTGGGGCCAGGTCATGGGCAGAGTTCTTAATAATGGGAGCTGGGCAAGGGTCACCTTGGCAGTTGGATGGTTTAATTCTCAGGATGATATTTTCTACCTCAGTAACGGTGAGCAGTGAGAAGGCGAATGGTTTGGTGTTAGAAGTATCTAGAGGGAGGGCCCTGGCCGGGGAGAGTGAGCGATTGTCAGGCTTCAGACTGTCCTGCTTGTCTTTTATTTTGGATTGTAGCATAGACATTTTATTTAATAAGGCTGCTTGAATGTTAGCACACCATTTACTATCTTTCGTTCAAGTGTCTGGAGGGGGGAGACTGAGGTTTCTAACTCTTATAGGATTCAAAAGAATTCCTTTGTATTGGAATTGGCTTGCAGAATACGGTTAAGAGACTTTTTTAGCAGTGATGATGGCATCTTTGTAGGTGAGGGAGGCAAGAATGTAACCATCTTTGTGCTCATCAGAAGGGTGGCTTTTCCAATGGTTTTCCGCACAGCGTTTAACTTTGCAGAGCATTTTTAACGGTGGGGTGAACCATGAATTAAGATGTGCTCGTGGTTTGGCCTTCCTAAGTTTAATGGGTGCTATAGTATCTATAGCCGTGAGCATAGTTTGGCTATTGGTGTCTGCAAGGGAGGCGGGATCAGAGCATGAGTTAGTAGCTGCATTGAGGGTAGGGAGTAACACTGGGAGGAGTTTCTCCTTAGTTATGTCTTTTTTATTTTGAGTAGGGAGTGCTGGGGCTATTAGTGCCAGAACCCGTGGGGTTGCTTCTATATTAAAAGTTATGATGCAATGGTTAGACCATAAGCACGGGATATTGTCGAGAACCTTAATATTGCAGTTAGAGCCAGCTAACCAGTCAATGGTCCTGCCTTTAATATGGGTCGGTTCTTGGATGTACAAGGTGAGGCCAAGGTCAGTTAAAGCATTCTCAAGATCAAGAGCCATGAGATCTTTAGGGTCACCACGACCTAAGTTGAGGTGCCTAGGATGATTGTTTGTGAATTGATTTTGGTATTGTCAAGGAGGAGGGTAGATATTTCACCGAAAAAGGTTGGTGCCGGACCTGGGGGCCTATAGATGAGGTGGAGGGTGGCCGTTTGGTTGGGCGATAGTGTTGGGTGTCCTGACCCACGTTTGAGCTATCATGCTGCAACATTTGGTGCTGTGGGCTTAGAAAATCCAAGATGGCAAAAAAAGCCCACAAGTGCACCAGAATCCAGGATAACCACGCAGTTTGTGCGCACACCAAAATGGTTACCTCACTTGCCACCCACCAGTGTAAAGAAAGATCTTTGTTAACAAAATCCACTGTTACTGATGTCAAAAAGTTGCTGAAATCGTGGCTCACCGGACCACTTTAAAGATTCAACCCTTTTGTGGGGTTCCACATAACCATTTTACTGTAAGGAGCCCCATCAAAATAATGTTAAGCAAGGATTATTTACTACCATGTAAGAACCATTCCTGTTTGGAATGCATTAATCCAAGAAAGATCCCAAAAATGGATGCAGTACCAACAAAATCCTCAAGGCGGTGCTAGCGGTCTAAACTCTGACAGGAGAACTAAGTGCAGTTGCTGACAAAGGGATTTGACTTGGCTGACTTCAAAGGCTGCATTTTAATTAAAAAATAGCCACCTGCTGTTCCCAGAGGCCAGAAGCCTGGGAAACCCTCTCACCTCAAGAGATTCACACCACAGCCCAGGATATCACATGGTCATAATAACCAAATGCAAAGTGACCCCCTGTTCTGCTGACCTCAACCTCCTGGAGACCACACAATAGGCTATTGCACTTGAATAGAATATGTTGATTTTGACTATTTCCTGTCAACAAAGGCCTGCCTGCCAGAAGACACATGTGATCACTGACCCACCCAAGTCTGGAGGCGGACTCCAACAATCTGAGAACTGAATTGAAAGCAAAATATATATTTTACAGAAACACTGATAACTCTTTGTAATCAAATGACAGGAATGTATAACTTTGAGAGCCTTCATTTAAAAAATGTACCTTCGATTCAAGCCCAAACTCCGATTTGTGTGATGTTCTGGGGCAAAACCCTGCTATTTATGTATACTACAGACTCTGTGTTTAAGCTAGAGACATGGTAATTTACTGGAGTATGTATGGACAGGCCATGTACATGTGTATAAATCTGGAGAAAAATCCAATATTGGTAACCCGACCAAAAAGTGAAATATGTTGCCATTTTTGAACCCAAGCTCCTAGAAACGACAGAATTGGAACAGGGGCTATCATCAGTACATGTGATGGGTGCATGTAATTTCAAACCACTGTGTATCTATGAAATATGTCTTTAGGTCAAATATAGATTGTGTGTAAAGTTGACAGGGGTGGGTTCTCTGTATCATAAACAGACCTCATCATGATGACACTTCATTTCATTCCCCCAATCAAGGGGAAGAGGGGGAAGTGGCCAATGACAAGTGGAGAGGGGTAGGGCCTAGAAAGCTAGCCTCTCCACACACTTTCAAAACACATAAAAGCAGACAGTCAAGACAGATAGGGACATTCTATTCCATCTGCTGCGGGACGCTCTGCCGGGAAAACCCATACTTTACCTCCATCAACCTCCAGAGAACCAACATAGAGACTTCAATCTATCCACCTTCAGAGACCAAGATTTTACTTCAGAATTTGTAGCAGAGAGGTCAACTACAAGCTAAATCCCTCTTTAGCAGGCCTCAAATCATTGCCATTATTCACAGCCAGGCGAGCTGTTTGAATTCTTTGCAAGAACTCTTGCCATTTGCCAGAGAGCAGTGTTGTATCCAGAGAGAGACCAGCTGAACCGGAGACCGCTGTATCCGGACCCACAGACCTGATCAGAACCAGAGACCCAGACCAGACCAGCAGAGTAGAGCTGACCCAGACCGCTGTTAGCAGAACCAGAGAGCTGACCCAGATCACTGTGAAGTGCCGAGACCAGACCGGAGTCCAGTCCAAAACCTGACCAGATCCGTGGCGAGGCCTAATTCAAAAATATATTGTGAGTACCTAGCAGAACTGTGCAGAACCAATCTCTTAGTTAAAATAATATAATTCAATCTATTTTAATCTAACCAGAACTGCCTCCTAACTGTCACCTGTCATTTGCAAAGCTGTCACTTGTCATTTTCTAGCTGCAAGCTGTAACCTGTCGCTTTGAACTTTTAAAATTTCAAATCCGAAAAACTACCTTTATTTAATCGTCCGTATCTCTGGAACCGTTTGGGCTAGGAATTTGGTTTAACTTTCCTCTGAAAGCTTAGAATCTCAGCTTTTCAACGGACTTGCTACTCTGTATACCTTTGCCGTAATCACGATTCTCGCACTCGCGAATTTTAAAGCGATTTGCGATTTGGTTAAAAATCCAGCCACATGTAAAAACAGCAGCTTCATTGCTTTCCTTTGCCAAAAATGTGTTTAACCTGCTAGTTACTCCTAGATCCTTGCTAAAGTGAGCCTGAACTCATCCCAAGTATATTTCACTCACCCTGAACCTCCTGAAGGGAATTAAAAGCATTTTCAGCATATTTCTCACTGCATTGTCACCATATTCAAAGCATTTTGGGCCTGTGTTTAAAACTCCGACCTGTTTTCCTCTAAGCTTGCTGGGGGGGAACTGAATTTCGTATTGTATTGATTGCATTCCTGAGAACTGTGTGCTTTCCTTCCATTTCCGTGCATTGCATAAAGGGGAGAGTGGATTGCCAGAGAAAAGTGATTACATTGTTTTATGAAATCATATTGAGTATTTCTGTACTGCAATTTCATTCCACCTTGCATCCATTTGAAACCATAAAAGTATTGTTGCTATTTTATCAATCCTATAACCACTCATAATTGATTATAAAGAAATGTGCTAGTGCCGGACTATCCATTATTGATTACTGCTCAGATTAAGTGTGATATTCAATTATTAATTTATTATAAAGTGTGATATATATATATATATATATATATCTATTGTTTAAATTATCAAATAAACCTTTTAAACTTGCAAAACAGAACTACTTCTTGGCTCAGTGGGGCCAGGGGGATTCCAAAAGAGGGGTGTTATATAGGGGTAGTCATCCAGAACGCATGAACTGGACGTAAAGATATATCAATAAGGGTTTCCATTCAGTAGCCCAGACTAGGCATTGACTTAGCTGTAGTGTTGAATTGAATCCTCTTACAAATTGGGGGCTCGAGCCGGATGTTTGGGTTAGATCTATCACTTGTGCAGATTAATACAGCGTGCCAGCTGACCAGATACACATATCCGGTCGGATCACCACGCTGTGTTACGCTGTAAAGCTCTCCTCAAAGGAACGCTCTAAGGAAAAGGTCTGTTTTGCAAAAATAAAATACAAACTTCTGTAAATCAGGACAGAGACCAATCTCTAGAATGACGACCTTGGTAGATATGAAAATAGCCAGAGAACACTTCTTACATAAGCTATTTGTGAGAGGTGAGTGGACTCATCAGGACCAAACGGTCTGGTTGCAGGCAATCACGCAACAGGTCACTGAAACAGGGTCAGATATATGGGGAGATCAGGGTCCCCTACATGTGGCCCTGAGTGAACTATACATGGCCCCGAAGGCCAAGGATGAGCACCACAAGATTGCCAGGGTAGCGGCATATTTATATTTACATATGGGAGCCATGCAGGACAAATGTGCTGAAGGCCAAGATCTGGCGAGTAGGCAACTGCTGGCATTACAGAAGGCCCAATCTGATCTGGACTCTTCTGAGCAGAGGCTGCTCAGGAGCCAGGAGTCAGAAAATGACAGCAGACAATACATCACTAAAATAAAGGAGGATATGGATGTGCTGCAACAGGACAAGGCGGACCAGGATACCAGATTTCTGGCCTTGCAGAAGGAGTACCAAGAAGGTTTGGACTCCCTACTGCAGAGCCAGAAAAAGCTGGAGCAACAGTTAGACTTCAAGAGGGCATGTGCTGAGCAGGTAGTCACCCTGCAAAGCCACCTAGATAGGGAGAAGGCAGAGATCAATAAACTGATTTTGAAAGACCTGGATACCCAGGCAGAGTTTGACCAGGAGCGCCAGAAAACTGGTGCCTTCCAAAGGCAAAGGGACGACCTGGCGGCACAGAGGCAGGCTCTTAGTCAGGAAAGGGATACCTTAGGCCAGGAAGTCTGCCACTTAAAAAGGAAAATGGAAGAAAATCACCTGGCCCTCCAGGGACTGGGTGACCTCCAAAAAGAACACCAGAACTTGTTAGAGCACACCAGGAAGGTGGAGGATGCTCTGGCAAGAAAGGAGCAGGCCAATAGGGACACAGCTCAGGAGGTAACCCTCCTGTAGCAAAGACTGGCCCAGTGCTCCAGGACCAATCAGGAAACGCAGAGAGAGAATGAGGCTCTCTGCCAGCACAATGATAGGCTCCAACAACAGGTAGTGATGCAGGAGAGACTGATAGAGTCTAGTAAGGCCTTAACTGAGGAACTGAAGGCGCAGGCTCTTGCATTGCAACAGGGAACAGGGGCGGATAGAGACCAGGTTCGCTGGGAAAGGGAAACTCCTGAGCATAACCTCAGGAGCCCTAGAACCAGAGGCCTTTATCTCTCTCAGTCCCTGGACTCTGCCACCCCCATGTCCCCGGGCGCACATGAGCACCGGGCCACAGGGATGGCAGATTACTATCCAGCCAGAAGCATGGGGCTCATAGGCCAGTACCTCCCAGGAATGGATGGGCGGGCATCCGGGTATGGGCACCCAAGCACAGTGCAATTTAGTGGGGAACCCCAGGAGAATAGGCCCATTAAGGGCATCCTGAAAACTTCTGCCCAGTTAGGTCAGTGGGGGGGGTATCCATCAAATCCTGGCAGCAAGGAGGAATCTGAAGACTCCTCTGAACGGCGCAGGACACAGGAGACCAGGTCCCCACACTCTGCCAGCCATTCCCAGGCTCGCAGAATCCGGGAAAACCTGGAAGATCAGACAGGAACCTCTGGGAGCAGTGCCTCTGAGTCAGAGGATGAATGGACAAGGGTTACCCAAACCAAAAAGGCCAATAAGGCAAAAAGGGCCTTGCTTAAGGACCCATTGAAACAGATTAAGGCAATCAGGAGTGTCATCACGCCTTATCATAAGAATGCCAAGTACTCTGTTTGGGAACACTTGGAGCTCTATGAGCAAATGATGGAGACTTTCCATTTGAAGGACAGCAGTAGCTGCATCCAGTACGTCAAATGGACATTCTCCCCAGAATACTCCAGTTTCTTTGCGGGGCTGGAGGACCAAAATCATTTAAGATGGTCCACCTATAAGGCGGCCATCTTGAAACATTTTTCTGTACACAGAAATCCTCAAGAGGCTCGCAAGGAAGCCTACAATTTGCAATGTGGGGAGGATCAGGCCCCACAAGAATTTGTGCAAGAACTGAAACGTGCCTTTGCGCAGACCACCAGAAGGGTGCGCACAGACAGCAGAGAATGTGTCAATACATTTTTCCATGCCTTGCCCAAATATATAATGACCCAGCACGTGAGAGATTTTCATGAGAAAAGATCTTTAGACTGGGTCATTGAACAGTCAACCCGGATCTATGAGGTGCAGAAGCCCATAGAAAATAAAAGCAATACCTGGAAAAATCCCAAAACCAACAGCACCCCTGCTGCTGCCAAGGTGGCAGAGGTAAAGGTCACCCCCGTTTTGGATTTGGAGATGGGGGGGCCTAAAAACCTACCTGAACCTAATAATTCACAGCCCAGAAGGCCCTCGGGCCAGTCACAGACAGGGAGTCGAGGAGGTAGTCCCACAAATGGGGTCCCCCGCTCCCCTGACTATGTAAGTCCCCGCTATAAGGGAAACCAACCAATCCTGGGTTATGTGTGGACTCCTCCAGCCCAAGGGGGGGATCCGGCCAAGCACCTAACCAAGGGAACTTCCCTCCCAACTTCCCACAGGAGGGCAGAAATTCTCCAAATCCTGGGCAGAACTTTTTCCCCAGGTATCCGCCCAATTTCCAGCCCCAAAATCATCCATCCTTCTTTCCCCAATTCCCTGAGCCCAGACAACCTAATCCGGGAGAGGGGAGACCAAGGGTGGAGGGGTACCAAAATCTTTCCAACCAGGGGTACTACCAGAGAAGGGATAGCTACCCTTCCCGGGATCAGCCCAGGGGAGAAAATAGAGCCCAGTATCAGCCTGAGCGGGTTTCCCAGTTAGAGAGCCAGGTCCAAAATATGGCACGGGATCTGAGTCACATACTGAGGGCTCAACAGAACCCTCAGATGAGCATGCCACCGCAGAATGCCCCAAACTCTGGACCTGGTACTCCAGAACAATGACGGGGGCAGCACCCCGATAACACACCGGTTCCCAGGGAGGAGGCACAAGGGGAAGGGGGGTGTAAAGCCTTGGAGGAAGCTTCCTTCCCAACTGGAAAACCAGGAACCGGAAACAAAATCTCCTACCCCTGAAAGTCTGCCACCCAAGGAGCAGAGAGGAGGTAGGAGAACAAAGGACCCAAACAGACCCACTTTGTGGAGAAGGTACAGATCTTCCAATTTGAGGGAGAGGGATCCTCAGAGGATCCTGGGAAAAGGATCTTCTCCTTCAGAGATGGGGGAACTCCTCCCAAGGAAAAATGGGTCCCAAGGGAGGCCAATTCAGACTGGGGAGATTTGGAGACTGAGCTACCGCCGTCCATCATCTCATCCCAGAACCCACAATACCAAAATCCCCTGGTTCAAACCCATCCTGGTGACTGCCTACAAAAAGGGGGGGGCGGCCCAGAACCGGAACCAGGGGAACCCACAATGGCTCTGATCTCCAGTTGCCAACTTTTTTGTTCAGATTCCCAAGGCTCTCCACAGAATTCTGCCCAAATCTCTTCTCTCGCCATGTCCAAAACCAGAAAGTTAGCCCACCAGTTGTCCAAAAATGTGCATTATCTGTGCCCCCTTGAGGAGAAGGAGGGAAGATACTATGCCCCGGTACAAGTACAGGGGCAGGGTACAATTTTGGCACTGGTGGACACTGGATCCCAAGCTACCCTTCTGTCCAAAAGGGCCTTTGGGGAACTAAATGTAGGAAGGGGGGAGAATTACCGTATTCCTCTCACCTCTCTTCCGGGACAACTCCAGAACTTTGACGGGAAGGAAATTCCCGTCGAGGGGACGGCAGATTTGGACATTAAAATTTGGCGACACAAGTTGAAACACCCGGTCATAGTTGTGACTCCAGAGGGCACCCCTTGTTTACTAGGGAATGACCTCCTGAGAAGGTTGTCACCCCTAATAGATTGCGTAAACAAGGTCCTCTGGACCCAGACTAGCCGACCCATAAAATTAAAACAGAGTGTCAACCATGTTAGTTTAAACGGCACATGCCACATGGTTGAACAAAAATCTGACCAAGTAGAATTCCACTTCCAGAATAACCAAATTCCAGACGTGACAGTAATAGCAGTAGGACAACAGACTGGTGATGGGGGGTCCTCTCTATTTCTGAAAATCAACCTCCCTTCCAGTTTAAGGTGGTATTCCACACTGGAAGGAAACACCCTGAAATTCTTTACTAATCCACAATCAGAAACTCCCACTCCTATAGTCCAGAAAGATGTGAAATCAGCTCAGAGCCTGGCTGATATTCAACAAATTGGAGAGCAGTTGTTCATCCCTGTTCAGTTAAATGATGGGAAGGACTCTGTTCTCGCTCGAGTGTGTGTGAACAACGGTAAGAGCTTCATCAGCGAAGCCATGTTCCGCCAACTCCCAAAAGATCCGGCCATTCCCACATTCAAACTGATAGATAAATGGGAAATGGACCTGGAAGCACCTAATTCCAAACAGCTTCTGCCAAGCAGGTGTATGCTCAAAATCTCCATTGGCAACAAGAGCATAGTCCATAATTGTTGGGTTGTGCGAGACGCCACTGCCGCCTTTTACTTAGGCAGTGACATTCTCAATCGCTTTGCCATTAGTTTGGACCTAATAAACTTCAAAGCTTGGTCCCGATTAGCGGATAATCCCATGGGCTTTGATGATCCAGAAAAAGCATTTAGGTCAGCTCAATTGCTACCTTATGCAGTTGAAATTCAGATCAAAGAGGAAGTCACCATCCCAGAAAGGACCTGACAATTCTCCTGGAAGTGAAAGTTAAAAGAGGACAATATTTGCAAAACCCTGATGCTTATATACATCTAAATGCTTCTCTCCAACAGCAAGGGTTGGGGGTAAACCCAACTCCATTAGTCAACATAGAACATGACACCATTCCAATAGAGGTGGATAACAGCGACTTAAAGAGTATTTCTCTAGCCGCAGGCACCATTATTGGAATGGCGGTTGATGACCGACATTTTTCCATTGATCTAGGAAATTAACTGTTAGGACCAATCCCCAAGGACTGCTTTTACAGTGACAGTGATGACAATACAACACCAGACAGGATTTTTACCCGGCATGGGGGGAACTTCCTGGTGTACACTTCCTGCACCTATGGTAAGGAAGATGTGACTTGTGACTTCAGGAGGGATGAGGTGATTTTCCAGGACCATGAGGGTTGCATTTACCGCCTGAGGCCTCCAGTCCAAATCAGCACTCTGACCAGGGACTTCTCCACCCAGATGGAGGAGGCCGCTGAGATGCCAAACCAGAAGTCTTTCCAGGCTTCAGGCAGATGGTGGAAGAGAGAGTCTACCTAGCTGATGCCTGTGTGACTCTGGAACAAAAGCAAAAGTTGAAACAAGTTTTCTTGGATTTCCAAGATCTCTTTGCGGTACACTCATATGACTGTGGTCGCACCGACATCCACACAACAACAATCCCCACGGACCCTGGCATGACTCCAGTGTTTGTGAAGCAATATTGTTTGCCTCTCGCATCCATGGAGTCCCTTACTGAAATAATTAAGAACCTTGAGTCCCGGGGAATAATCCGTCCAGTTCACAGCACCTTCAATAATCCGGTGCTGGGAATATTGAAGCCAAACGGCCAGTGGAGACTCTGCGCCGACCTCAGGGAGCTCAACAAACGGGTCCATACTTCCCGATGGCCTCTGCCCTACATTGACCAAGGGCTGGCCCAGATCCAGGGGTCACAGGTATTCACTGCAATAGACCTGACCAATGGATACTGGACTGTGCCTGTCAGTAGGGAGGACCAATACAAGCTGGCTTTTACCTTTGGGGGCCATCAGTACACATGAACCCGGACTCCCTTCGGATACCTCAACTCCGGCAATGAATTCAACATTTTCCTACACAAGGCCATGCCCGACCTGGGTGCAAGGGGTAACCTGGCTTATGTAGATGTCCTCATCAAAAGTTCATCTGTGGAGGAACACATAGCGGAGATCCGTTATGTTCTGACCCAGTTGAGGGCCGCTGGAGCAAAACTCTCCTTTCAGAAAGCACAGTGGTGTAGAACCCGTGTTAATTTCTTGGGGCATGAGATTACTCCTCAGGATCTCTGTCCCCAGGAAAGGAAAGTGGAAGCACTTCAGAAACTGAAAGACCCCACAACTCTGCGGGAACTAAGGAGCCTCCTTGGACTGACTAATTACAGCAGAAAGTTCATTGAGTGCTACGCAGAGATCACCAGACCCCTGATTCATCTCCTGAAGGGGGGGGTCAAGTGGGAATGGGGTCCAGAACAAGACGAGGCAGTAAGACAACTCAAAAGAAGCCTCTCACAAGCGCCCTGCCTAGCTTACCCTGTCAGAAACAAGGAGTTCTTCCTGGAGACGGGGTTCTCTAATACGTGCTCGACGGCAGTATTATACCAAAAGCATGACAAGGTCAATAAAGTAATCTCCTATGCAAGCAAAACTTTATCCTCTGTGGAGGAAAAATTCAACGATTGTGAGAAGGCACTCCTGGCAACGGTGTTGGCATTGAAGAATTACCGCCCGTTTATCCATGGGGAACACATCATAGTGGAGACTCCACACCAGCCTCTGCAATATCTCCAAAGTGACAGAATCCGGGCCGGAAATGTGAGTAATTCCCGAATTACTTCCTGGATTCTGTCAATGCAAGGCTTTCCTGTGGAGGTCAGATATGGCCAAAACAAGAAGAGTCCCCTCGCGCAAGGTCTGGCTGACTTGCATGATTGTGCCAGAGAAAACTGTCTCGAGGACGAAAGTCTAAAAATCAAGGACAACACAGAGGCATACCTTAATTCCCCACACAAAGTCTTTAAAGAGGACAAGTGTGAGGGAATGCCCACTGTCTATGTGGATGGATGCTCGTACCATGTTGACAACGATGGGGAGAAAGAACTGGGACTGGCGTAGGGAATGCATGGGTGAAGGAGTTCCCAGAACCCTCTGCTGGATACAAAATTGGTCCCCGAAGTAGTCAGGTGGCAGAATTGATGGCTGTGCATCAGGCCATCCTCACTGCTGTCCAGCATCAACTCCACGAACTGGTCATAATCACAGATTCGGATTATGTACGGAATGGGTTTGTAGAGCACCTGGTTAATTGGAAAACCAGAGGCATGTTATGTGCTAATAACAAACCCTTGAATCATGGGAAGTTGATCCAAAACATTGATGATCTGGTCACCTCGAATGAGATGACCATCTATTGGAAAAAGATCAAGGGTCATTCCAAAGTAGAGGGACCAGACAAAACTGGAAATGACTTAGCTGATCAGCTGGCCAAAACGGGGGCCATCCAAGGGGATCTAATAGAAATAGAGTCCCTGTTGGGGGAAATCCAGGTCACTGCTATCACTAGGTCCCAGACAAATGCTCACAATGATCTTTCAACTGCCCAATGGAGCAAGGAGACCCCTGATGCTGATTTGATTACAGCTCAGAAGGGGGATCCAATTATTGGTAAGTTTTACCAACACCTTGAGGACCCTGAGAACTTTCCCCTGATGGATACCGATTACAATGGGAAAGAGGTCCTTAGAGTGTTGATGAAATGTCCAAAAATGTTCCGGATCCAAGACGGTTTGTTGGTAAGGAAATCCAAAGCTGGCCACGATCAGTGGGTGGTTCCTACCTCATTCCGAAGCCTGATGTTAAGTCACGCCCATGATGCGGCCACCGCCGGTCATAAGGGGTTTCACACAACACTGGAAATCTTAAGAGAGGTTGCATACTGGCCACACATGGGGCAGGACCTTGACCAATACTTGAAGGGGTGTCTTGTGTGTGCACAATTTCAGCCATCATCCCTCATGCACCGTGCACCCCTCCAAAAGAGGGGGATGACACTGCCATGGTCAGATTTACAAATCGACTTCATAGGCCCTGTGATTCGCTCGTCTAGAGGAAATAAGTACATGTTGACTGTGACATGCTTGTTTACCAAGTGGGTGGAATGTCTCCCAGCCCCAAATTGCAAGGCAGAAACAGCAGCTGCCCTGATGATTAACCACATCTTTTCCTGTTTTGGTCTACCTCAAAGGATTGAGTCAGACAGAGGTTGCCACTTCACCAGTGAAGTAATGACAAAGATGTGGGAGATACTGGGGGTCAAGAGAAAGCTACACATTGCTTACAGGCCAGCTTCTTCTGGAGCAGTGGAACACTACAACCGGACAATTGTGAGCATATTAAAGAAGTTTGTGGCAGATTCTGGGCCAAGTTGGGATATCCGATTACCTCTGGTCCTAATGGCCATCAGATCTACCCCTTCATCTGCAATCAAAATGTCACCATTTGAGTTGATGACTGGACGCAAGATGGTGCTTCCTCAGCATTTGCTCTACAGAACCCAAGAGCAAACGTTGACAAATGCCTCCACAACTCATGAGTATGTGGGGAATTTAAGGAAACACCTTCAGCATGCTTTTGCCTATGCTCAGCGGAATCTAGAAAGATCAGCTGAGAGTATGAAGACCCACTATGACCTGAAAACTTCCAGGAAGGAATATCAGGTGGGGGACCAGGTCTATCTATACAATTTCCAAAGGAACCAGGCCAAACAGCGAAAATGTTTGCCTACATGGAAGGGACCCTTTGAGATTATAGACAAGATCTCCCCTGTGGCCTACAAGATCTGCATCCCCAAAGGTGGTTTGGCAGAGGGGGAAGACAAGTGGGTACATATAAATCAGCTAAAGTGTTGCCATCCCAGGCACACTCTGCAACAACTGGAGGAATCCTCTGGAATCCTAGAGGGTACTGTCTCAGATTAATTCAGTTCTAACTTAAAATATCCTACATATCGCCTATCAAATTCTGAGTTTCTCAATGTGGGTGTTTTCATTTTTGAATGCAAAAAGAAATGTGCATGTTCATATGTTTTGACTATAAATTTATATGCCACCCCACTATATCAATGGTGGGGGAAAAATGTCTATGAACAGGTATTGCCGCTCTTCCTTTGTCGTCCTAGGAGAAAGAAAACCTTGAGACTGGCCAGGGAGGACGATCCGGAGACCGGGAACAGGGACGCGAGGGGCCCAGGGTACCGCCCAATATTCCCATCAGGACCGGCGAGGAGAACCGATCGATCAGTACCGGATGGAGGAAAAGATGCTGAACTGTGCCATTTGCAGAATTGGAAGAAGATTATGCAGACAGACCAGTGCGTGGGTCAAAACCCTTGTGCACCCGACTCCCCATCGACTCAAATTCAAAGGGCAGTCACGTGGGGGGATTTGTTGGGTGTCCTGACCCACGTTTGAGCTATCATGCTGCAACATTTGGTGCTGTGGGCTTAGAAAATCCAAGATGGCAAAAAAAAGCCAACAAGTGCGCCAGAATCCAGGAGAACCACGCAGTTTGTGCGCACACCAAAATGGTTACCTCACTTGCCACCCACCAGTGTAAAGAAAGATCTTTGTTAACAAAATCCACTGTTACTGATGTCAAAAAGTTGCTGAAATCGTGGCTCACCGGACCACTTTAAAGATTCAACCCTTTTGTGGGGTTCCACATACCCATTTTACTGTAAGGAGCCCCATCAAAACAATGTTAAGCAAGGATTATTTACTACCATGTAAGAACCATTCCTGTTTGGAATGCATTAATCCAAGAAAGATCCCAAAAATGGATGCAGTACCAACAAATCCTCAAGGCGGTGCTAGCGGTCTAAACTCTGACAGGAGAACTAAGTGCAGTTGCAGACAAAAGAATTTGACTTGGCTGACTTCAAAGGCTGCATTTTAATTAAAAATTAGCCATCTGCTGTTCCCAGAGGCCAGAAGCCTGGGAAACCCTCTCACCTCAAGAGATTCACACCACAGCCCAGGATATCACATGGTCATAATAACCAAATGCAAAGTGACCCCCTGTTCTGCTGACCTCAACCTCCTGGAGACCACACAATAGGCTATTGCACTTGAATAGAATATGTTGATTTTGACTGTTTCCTGTCAACAAAGGCCTGCCTGCCAGAAGACACATGTGATCACTGACCCACCCAAGTCTTGGAGGCGGACTCCAACACTCTGAGAACTGAATTGAAAGCAAAATATATATTTTACAGAAACACTGATAACTCTTTGTAATCAAATGACAGGAATGTATAACTTTGAGAGCCTTCATTTAAAAAATGTACCTTCGATTCAAGCCCAAACTCCGATTTGTGTGATGTTCTGGGGCAAAACCCTGCTATTTATGTATACTACAGACTCTGTGTTTAAGCTAGAGACATGGTAATTTACTGGAGTATGTATGGACAGGCCGTGTACATGTGTATAAATCTGGCGAAAAATCCAATATTGGTAACCCGACCAAAAAGTGAAATATGTTGCCATTTTTGAACCCAAGCTCCTAGAAACGACAGAATTGGAACAGGGGCTATCATCAGTAAATGTGATGGGTGCATGTAATTTCAAACCACTGTGTATCTATGAAATATGTCTTTAGGTCAAATATAGATTGTGTGTAAAGTTGACAGGGGTGGGTTCTCTGTATCATAAACAGACCTCATCATGATGACACTTCATTTCATTCCCCCAATCAAGGGGAAGAGGAGGAAGTGGCCAATGACAAGTGGAGAGGGGTAGGGCCTAGAAAGCTAGCCTCTCCACCCACTTTCAAAACACATAAAAGCAGACAGTCAGGACAGATAGGTACATTCTATTCCATCTGCTGCGGGACGCTCTGCCGGGAAAATCCATACTTTACCTCCATCAACCTCCATAGAGCCAACATAGAGACTTCAATCTATCCACCTTCAGAGACCAAGACTTTACTTCAGAATTTGTAGCAGAGAGGTCAACTACAAGCTAAATCCCTCTTTAGCAGGCCTCAAATCATTGCCACTATTCACAGCCAGGCGAGCTGTTTGAATTCTTTGCAAGAACTCTTGCCATTTGCCAGAGAGCAGTGTTGTATCCAGAGAGAGACCAGCTGAACCGGAGACCGCTGTATCCGGACCCACAGACCTGATCAGAACCAGAGACCCAGACCAGACCAGCAGAGTAGAGCTGACCCAGACCGCTGTTAGCAGAACCAGAGAGCTGACCCAGATCACTGTAAAGTTCCGAGACCAGACCGAATCCAGTCCAAAACCTGACCAGATCCGTGGCGAGGCCTAATTCAAAAATATATTGTGAGTACCTAGCAGAACTGTGCAGAACCAATCTCTTAGTTAAAATAATATAATTCAATCTATTTTAATCTAACCAGAACTGCCTCCTGTCACCTGTCATTTGCAAAGCTGTCACTTGTCATTTTCTAGCTGCAAGCTGTAACCTGTCGCTTTGAACTTTTAAAATTTCAAATCCGAAAAACTACCTTTATTTAATCGTCCGTATCTCTGGTTTAACTTTCCTCTGAAAGCTTGGAATCTCAGCTTTTCAACAAGCTTAGAACCAACTTGCTACTCTGTATAATTTTGCCGTAATCACGATTCTCGCACTCGCGAATTTTACCGCGATTTGCGATTTGGTTAAAAATCCAGCCACATGTAAAAACAGCAGCTTCATTGCTTTCCTTTGCCAAAAATGTGTTTAACCTGCTAGTTACTCCTAGATCCTTGCTAAAGTGAGCCTGAACTCATCCCAAGTATATTTCACTCACCCTGAACCTCCTGAAGGGAATTAAAAGCATTTTCAGCATATTTCTCACTGCATTGTCACCATATTCAAAGCATTTTGGGCCTGTGTTTAAAACTCCGACCTGTTTTCCTCTAAGCTTGCTGGGGGGGAACTGAATTTCGTATTGTATTGATTGCATTCCTGAGAACTGTGTGCTTTCCTTCCATTTCCGTGCATTGCATAAAGGGGGGAGTGGATTGCCAGAGAAAAGTGATTACATTGTTTTATGAAATCATATTGAGTATTTCTGTACTGTAATTTCATTCCACCTTGCATCCATTTGAAACCATAAAAGTATTGTTGCTATCTTATCCATCCTATAATCACTCATCATTGATTATAAAGAAGTGTGCTAGTGCCGGACTATCCATTATTGATTACTGCTCAGATTAAGTGTGATATTCAATTATTAATTTATTATAAAGTGTGATATATATATCTATTGGTCAAATTATCAAATAAACCTTTTAAACTTGCAAAACAGAACTACTTCTTGGCTCAGTGGGGTCAGGGGGATTCAAAGAGAGGGGTGCTATATAGGGGTAGTCATCCAGAACGCATGAACTGGACGTAAAGATATATCAATAAGGGTTTCCATTCAGTATCCCACACTAGGCATTGACTTAGCTGTAGTGTTGAATTGAATCCTCTTACAATAATGATAGTTTGACATTTATCTCTTTTTCTCTTAACGAAATTATCCTTGCCAAAACACCTACAATTATACATACACTCCAGCAATCACTTACCTTAATAATAATGTCTCCGTACTGTGGGATAATTTGACCCATTCCAATGTGCCCCATTGCATCACTTCACAAATGGGGCACGAGACAGCCCAAAATGGATGTGCTGACTCCTGTGTGCACCAAAATCTGCAAAACCGCATTTGGGTCACAACCAAGAAAGGCTGCACCCCTGCCAACCCCATTTCAGGTGGGGTAAAACCAGAGTAATCACTGCAGAAATGTGCCAGTGGGCCCTGCAACATTCAACATGGAGCAAAGGAAAGAAGCAACACAACTTTGCTGTAAAACTGAAAATGCCTTTTAAAATGGTAGCTTTGCAACCTTCAAAAGTGCTGTTTTTGGTGCTACATCCATTTATGTCCATTGAATTATTGAAAGTAAAAAGGGTACTGAAATGCCAGAATAATCCAGTGTGGCTCAGAGGAACCGGGCCTCATTGACTGACTGCTTTAGAAAATGAATATAAGGAAAAAGCAGCCTCAGAAACATTTGTGTTCACTTCCACTGGGAAAATTCTGCTAAAATTGCAACATGTAACAAAATCAGCTGTGCAGACAGAAACTTTAAACCAAGGCAGGATACATGTATCCAGACTGCAAGCAAATCCCAGCACTCAAGGGAAGAATTGGTGCTGAATAAAATGTATGTACGGCATAGGAAAATGAGATTTAAAAGAACTCAGTTTAATGTGTTTTTCCATGAAGAAAGTTCGCAATTGCCCGTTTGAAAAGCATGTTTTTGTTGAAAGGTTTAATTCTTGAAGAAAGGGCCCTGCCAGGGTTGGTGATAAAAATTGCTAAAGAATGGAAAACCCTCCTCATCCACCTCTGAAGGACAAGAGAGATTACATGCTGGACATTGAAGGCATGCCTTCTCCTGAGGAGATTAGTACCCAGAAGCCCATTGCCCTGTTTTATAGTGAAAGTAACCTTGTTAAACATCCCTGGTTTATGGCGATCAGTAAATAACCCTAACTCTTCAAGGGAACTAAAGCTAAAAACCACTGCAAGCTCAAAGGCATTGCACCCTGGCATCCGCTGTTGCTCTGCATAAGAACCTTTCATATAAGACGAATTTGAACCTGTCTTAAAATTGCAAAGCTTAACTTGGACACCTGATTGTTCAGCCATCACTACATAAGCAGACTGTTTGGCACATTGCGATGCCTTCTCCAGATCTTCGACTTCTTCTGCAAGGTGAAGTACCAAGAAGCCTACTTGACAATGTTGAGCCTTGTCTAAGAGACTATGCACCTAAATATGTGGACTAAATTCCCCATTCCAAGGCAATCTACCTACTTGGCTCCCTGGCCTTACATTGAGCCCTGAAAACTGTTTAGGATCCAATGTTCTACCTCAACCGAAACCATATTTCATTATCATCATCAAGCTTTACTTGGCATTATCCAGTAAAAGGATATATAAAAAAGTACAATATAACACATTATGTAATACAGAAAAAAAAACTGTTCAATGTGTAACCATATGGTACATTACAAAATGCCAGTATATTAGCGCAAACATGTTTACAAAACGTAAGACATCTACCAGTGGTCCAAATTTGCTTTAATCAACCAAGCACAAGAAAAAAATGAAAGTATATCAATCTTGACCATCATACTGGAATTGCCAGCATGATAGATATATATGAGATCTTACTCTGTGTAAACAGTGCTGGATTGTTCTTCTTGTTATACTGCACATAGAGCAAAACATTAAGAAATGTGTAAGATTGTCTACTGCACCTGGACCAAATGTAGAGCAATCATCTCATACATAATTAGTATTCCATTTGCCGAGGGGTAAAATTGCAAACTTAGTTGCAAAAACAAATGTAAAGCTAAAATCATGTGCACTTTTTACATATATTTTTCCCTTTACAGTTTTCTATTCTAGATATGAATTCATGAATCTACTTGTTGGAGTGTTATGGATAATGCCCACAATGATTACTTCATTATACAGCTGCTTAACAACTATTTCTGTCACTTTAGTAATACTCTCTCGGATATCCGGAATGTACCCTGCATCGAGATCAATACTCATCTGGTGGAAATATGCGAACTAAGGAAAAGCAATTGACCACTCGGCACTAAAAACATCTTTCATTACTGCCCTGTCACAGAGATATTCCCAAAATTTGCAAAGTCTAATCTGATACTGTAATGGCTTCATTTTAATGTCCTCATAGATTCATCAAATGCCCAATTCCAATCTCAATTGAACATAAGGTGCACCATAGGAGAGCAACACCATTTCTTTAATTATTGCATTCTCTGTTCCCCCCCGCGAATGTGATGTCCATTTTCCCCAAACCTCCACCCCTACAAAGCTTCTGCAGCGGCTTGGCAAGAACATACTTTTAAGCTAGCTGCAACAGCCCCGCAGCTACCAAATCTTTTTGAGAATCGGGACTATTTTGCCCTTCTCCATTTGTCCATGCCAATTATTATTTTGGTCTTTTGGCCCTTGGTGGCGCTATGATTACCTAAACCAATGGTACTTATGGTGACCAAAACTAAAAGGCTGAGTTGATGATTATCTTTCGAGTCTACTAGTTACATTATCTACATGGTTTACTGAACACACTAAACTACTTTACTGGATTATTGGCCAAGACCTTTGATATTTGCGTTGTACTCCCTAAAGGAACTCCAACATAGAAATGTGAAGACAACAAGATCTGATAGAACGGACAGCATATTAAAGACCAGTTGCGACATGTGTTTAGGCTTTGGGATCAGATGTGATGGTGGGAGTTTGAGTTGCGAGTTGATGCTGTACAAGTGGCAATATTGAAATCCTTTTTCTGGTTCTGTTTGTGAGCCTGTTCTGCATCTTCGATAGGTGGTCCTCCTTGTACTGTGTAGCTTTGCAGCTCCCAGAGGCTTTCCTAAAAACCTGGCTGTTTGACAAATATGACTAACCTGAAACTGGGGTACCACGACTAACCTGAAATGGAGTAACCCCCAATGGCTGACTCTCTGCAACAATTACTATCATGCGTATGTACCATATTGCTTGTTCTGTTTTTTTCACTAATGTGTTAGCACCCTGATACTCACGGGTTTGGGCGCTGTCAACAAATAGAATAAATAAATAAATGGCACTCCCTGTAGCGTTTCCTGAGTAATCTTAGGCGGGTTCCTGATTGTATTGTACATGCTGGCAGTTTCCTACTTAAAATTGTTGTATTTCATGAATTATAGAGATAATACCACATGTGTGTGGGCCATAGTCTTCTAAATGTGCACAGATCATAGGCAGAGAACCCAGTAGAAGCATTTAATAAATGGTAAACAGCCTATGCGTGGGTGCATGGGTAAATGCAGTTTCAATTAATATATACAAGTGTTAGATTATAAATCCCAGTAAAAGAGTGGAGAAATGCATTTTTTCCTGAATCGAGTCAAGCGTATGCTTTCATGCCAGGTACAGCACAAAGCACACGGAGAAGAAAACCATGAAATGGCTGTATTTGATTTCCTCTAAATCAATAATGTATACACAAGTAATTGAAAAGCAGAAAACACTGCAAACAGACTCACGCGACGAAGAGCTCAGCACTCGGTAACCATGAAATCTCCTGCCAGGGTGTACAGAGCGAATGGGAATTCAGTTCAGCCAGAAGGTCGCCTCTTGCCAGAAATGAATTGCCAGCAGTGTGTTCTACTTCTTTGCCCTCAACCTTCCCATGACAGCTGGGTCTAATCTTTCCTCAGTCCCATTTGACGCACTTCACATTAGCAGAGATTACAGAACATGACATTCCGAGCAGCACAGGGTTGTTTTTGGACTAAAGAAGCGCCATGCCCGGGGAGAGCACGTCTTGGAGCACAGGGCTTTGGGGCGCCTTGATTGACAGCCATTCCAAGAAAGCCTAGTTCGCAATCTCCGTCGCTGCCAATCACCTGCAGCTCTGCTGCAATCTCGACCCTTTCAAGGGTGCGTTATCCTTTTCATCACTTACTGGATCAGACAGTGAGCTTAAACAACTCGACCGACAACACCAGCGACGCCAAGACCACACCAGACAACTCCGTGTCATGCACGCCACGCACCATGGATTATTCATGAAGTTATAGGCGCGCATTTTTCTGTTATTAGTGGTCTGAAAGTGCAAAGCAAGAGTGTACAAAGAACGCCATGATTTCCCGCGAACATTTTAAGTCCTGATGTTCAGTGACGCTAAGCGTAGGCCTGAAAAAGCACGTGCTTGAGATGTCCATATTGTTTTTACGAACGTGCAGCACCTTGATCTAGAAAGCTGATGTGGGCGCTATGGAGACATGAACATTGGGTGGGCAGTAACACCCTATGTACGCTCCAATAATGGATGTAGGCTTGAATTAAAATGTCATTGTTGTTCTTCGAAACAAGAATGTATGTTTAATAATGTTTGGTTGAAAGCAATCCTGTTTTTGTTCAACTACATTATCAACTTCTAACGCATTGCATTTCAAAGGCTCGACTTAATGCAGCAAGGAATACCAGTCGTTCTTCAGCACCCTTGGGGCCACTTTGATTTTCAAGTGACTGGTAATGCCACGTAATTGAATACTTACAGAGGACTTCCAGCTAAATGACATGCTGTAATTGCCACCACAGGTCACTCCCTGCATGAATCACGAGAAGCAATGATTATGGCATTTATGTTAAACCCCTTCACTGCATCATGCATTTAGCAAGCTAGGCTTTCCCTGAAGTGTGTATAGTACCCGGACAGAGAGCTTAGTGTGTTCCAGATAGAGCGACACGCAGCGTTTCACCACCTGAACGTTTTGAAGACTTTGCTATCAACAATTGTGATCATTCATTGCAAACTGCAGTAACAAAATTCTGTCATTACTTGTCTTATTTCCGGCTGATGGTGATATTAGTACTCTCCTGCAATAAGTAAATAACATCACTGGCGCAACTGTAATCAGTTATTACAGCCATTTAGTGACGTCACAATGCTTGTGTGAGGCAGCACAGAGCAGAGTTTCAGCTGTCAATGCATCACTTAAGCTGCGATAGGTTTTCATATTCCTTTCTTTTAAAATAGCTTTTTTGGACATTTTACAGCCATCAGGTGATTGTCAAGGAGTTCCCCCCCTTCTCACCTCGGTCTGTTTTTTGCTGGAGTCCTTGGTCGCTGCCTTCTTGCGGACGGACCTGGTTTTGAACAAGGCTGCCCGAGTCTCTTCCGACTCCAGAGTGCGTTTAGTTTCCGGGACGAGGATCCAGGAATCCGGGGAACTAGGAGAGGTGCAACTAGCACACGAGTCCAGGAAATAGGAGGAAAGGAAGGGGCAAGGAACGGGTAGATAGACGGGCACAAGGAAACAATACCGCAAGCTACGGGACACACGTCGGATCGCTACTTTGCAATAGCATTGAGACGCGCAGAGCCGCGGAAGGCGTGGTCTATTCATATAATACGTTACGTCCAGCGCGTGGAGCGAGAAAGGGGTTTCACGCTGGACGACATGTTGGGAGTATTATGGAGTGCACGCCCCGTTGTGACAGGGACCAGGAAGTCCAAAAGGGACGTGTTCTGTAGTTCATGACAGTGATAAGGAATGGTTCATGTTAGTATCTATTTTCATGTTATAATTTCCTTTAAGTCACAAGACAGGTTTTAGATGCATTGGCTGCTTAAACTATTTGTATGCAACAAATTGCAAGCAGCACACTCGTGTGTGTGTTTTTGTTATCAAAACATATTCTACATTTATGTTATGTATCAACAACTTAGATTAAGCAAAAGGCTGATTATTAAAGAGAATGGAAGTATAACCTATACACAAAAAAAAAAAAACTAATTTACACAACAAGGACAGTGGAAGTCACCTTGAACTCCTGTTACCTTACTCCTCTATTTGGTCAAAGGACTCCTCAGTGACTTGTGATATCCTTATAGCGTGCAGTGGGGGATACTTTATTCTGTATGTGATGCCTTATGTCCAGAAATAAAAATAAGCATGTGAATCAACAAGGCTCCATTTTGCAGCATTGAGCAAGTGCATCCATTAGCAAAGAATGCAAGCTTGAAGTTTCCTTAACCTCATTTGCCCAAGCTGCTGGTCACTTTGCCCACTATCAGTGCCTCTACCTACCATTGATCTTGATGGCACCAGTGCGGTGTCCACAGAGGCTTAGCAGATGTGGGTTCTTCTGCATTGAATCTAAAGAAACATTCATGTATTTGATTGTAATTGTAACGTAATTGGTTATTTATAACACCCTTAAGACCCAGAGGTTTCTAAGCGCGGACCTTTGAATCAAACCCGTGTTGATCTTTGTCATCTTGATTCCAAGGCGAGCATGTTGCCTCTGAGCGATCCTCCCTGGCCAAATGGCGTGCAAAAGGAGGGAGTTCTTAGGAGCATGCTTTAATTGTTTAGAAGTGATTACAAATCAATGTTGACTGAATTGTGCATGCCTTAACTGTATTACATATAGCAACATATTCATAAAATAAGTGTGTGAGCATTGCCTTGAAACCAAGTCACTAAATAATAATTACCATCCGTTGAGGCTTACAGGAAATAGGCACACAGGATCTGCATGGAGAGGGCATTTGGACTTTTGAAGGCACGCTCCCGGTGCCTCGACCGCACGGGAGGTGCTATGATGCATGCACCAGAAGAAGTTGTGAAATCTTACTGACATGTGCCATGCTGCGACAACATCTGTTGTCGCAGAAATGTGTCACTGCCCCCTAAGGCTCATGTGCAGCCACCTGAGGATGGTAGTGAGGGCGATGAAGTGCCAGAAGGTGTAGCACATGCACAAAGGGTGGGCCTGAGGGAAGGGAGGTTGGCCAGACAGGGATTGATTGATGGATTCTTTTCGAAATAGGTAATAGGTAAATGGTGACTTCTACATTAAATTGCATTTGTAACAATCACTACTGTCCATGCATTGTGATTTTAGTAACGTGATTTATTTTCCCTCAAATAATCCCCCCTGCCCCCAGTGAGCACCCAACAATCCCTCCTCCCCCCAGTGAACACCCAACAATCACCCCTCCCCTCAGTGAGCATCCAACAATCCCCCCTCTCCCCAGTGAGCACCCAACAATCCCCCCTCCCCCCAGTGTACAACCCCCAACTGTGCTGTTGCCTGATCAGGACCACACCAATGATGCCATGCACCGCTACGATGGGCGCGGGCGCTTCCCTCTCCCAGGACCCTCCGGTGTGTGTGCCCTCAGGTGGCACAAGGACCGGCACTTTGAAGATGGATCCAGTGAACCCTCTGTTGGTGTGGTTGAAGTTGAGGGCACGGAAGCGCTGGCCATCATGTGCTGGCGCATGAGGGCATTTGCCTCGCGTTGTTGTTCTGCTAGTGCAGACACAGCCTCCGTGAATTCACGTACCCTTTGGCGAAAGCCTGTTAGGGCAGCAGTGCATTGTTGCACGACATGGCGTGTGCGTGCATTGTCCCGGGCAATGTACTTGCAACCATGCCTAATCGAATTGCTCACGGCCTTAATGTGCTGGCTCTGGACTTTGGCCATTGCTTCCACCTGGGCCTATTTAGCTTCTATTATGTCCAGCTGGCCCATGACTGCTGACCCAGTTTCAAGGCCCTTTCCTGGTGCGTCAGGTGGTGGACCGCGAATTGGGTGCTGTCGGGGGGGGGGGGGGCTGCATGGTGGCATGCCGCCAGACTGGACTGGGCTTCCTGGCTCTGAACGATGGCCCTCTGGGATCCCATACGACGGGGTGTCCACATCGGGCTGGGGTGTGCTGCAGCGACGCACAGCCACATGCCGACTCCCTGCCTGCTGTCTGCCTGTGCTTGGACTTCCATGGGGTGTTGATGCCCCTTACCCATCACTGCTGCTGTGGGTGTGTACTGCGGTGGCATGATGACCACGTGGAGGTGTTACTCCCACATCGGGCTGCGATTCCGGCCTCCCTCCCTCTGCGTCGGGGTTCTGGATGTTGGCTTCCGGTGAGCTGCTGGTAGCCTCCCTGCGGCCATGTGGCTGCGCTGCTTTCTGGCGGGGCTGAGTCGGGGTGAGGTGGGTGTTCCCCGGTGTTCTCTCCCGTGGGTGCGGCCTCTTGGGGGACGGGGGTGGTGCTGGTGGAGGCACGGTGTTGTGGGCACATTGCCAGTGTGGCCTCATCGTCATCATCAACGGCCTCTTGGGATCGACGTGTGCCTGTGGAGTACATAGGGGTGGTTTGAGTACAATGCTACATACATTTGTGTGATGCAGGTCATACCAACAAGTGTGAATGAAGACAGTGACAATGACGCATTCAACTTGCATTCTGTTCAGTCAACATGTGGTGCTTGTGGATGTGCATGGAGGGACTCTGCATGGGAAAGCATGGTTGGGGTGGACTGCGCTCAGGCTTTTGTGGTTGTGTTGATGCACAGTACCACTCTACGTAGCTGTCCTATGGCTATGGGAGTCTATCCCCTGCCCCTCTCATTCATGCACTGCACGTACAGGGTCATCTAGGCAGCACTGACGTTCTAGGGATGTGGCCCTCACTTATGGGTGTATGCAGTGCCTCAGACACATGTCTTCACTCTCATTCAGATGCATGTATTCGGGGATGGGACTCACCTGCCGTTGGATCAATGCCAGTCCCTGCCTCCGCTCCACCGATGCCCTCAATGGTCCCCACATCAATGAGGCCCGTCAGTTTCTCCTCCCATGGTGTGAGGTCGGGGGGGGGGGTGGTGGGCCTCCTCCTGTGGCCCTGCTTTCACTCCTGTGCTGGGACAGGATGCCTCTTACTCGAACCTCCAGGTCATTCAGCCGCTTGCGGCAGTCTTCCCCACCCCGGGGCACGCGGCCAACTGCACTGACCCTTTGTGCAACACTTTTCCAGATTTGGCCTCTGCGCAGTGCGCTTGTTTTACGCTGCTGCAGCTCATGATGGTGAGTCAGTGCCTCATGTAAGAGGATTCAATTCAGCACTACAGCCAAGTTAACGCCTAGTCTAGAATACTGAATGAAAACCCTTATTGATATATCTTTAGGTCCAGTTCATGCGTTCTGGATGACTACCCTTGTATAACACCCCTCTCTTGGAATCCCCCTGACCCCACTGAGCCAAGAAGTAATTCTGTTTTGCAAGTTTAAAAGGTTTATTTGATAAATTAAAATATATATCACACTTTTTAATAAATTAATAATTGAATATCACACTTAATCTGATATGGTAAATATTAACAATGGAGAATCTGGCACTAGCACACTTCTTATAATCACTAATGAGTTGATATGAAATGGATAAGGTAGCACACTGGTAAATAGGAACAAAAGTATAATGTGGTAGAGGTCGCTTTATGTAAGCTCAGGTGGATGCAATATTCAATGAATGCAGTACAGAAAATACGCAATATGATTTCAACCAAACAATGTAATCACTTTTCTCTGGCTATTCACTCCCCCCCTCTTTATGCAATGCAAGGAAATGGGAGGAAGCACACAGTTCTCAGAAATGCAATCAATGTAATCAGTTCAATCCAGCAAGCTTAGACAACAGAAAACAGATAGGAGTTTTGAAAACACAGGCAATGCTTGGATATGTGCTGGCAATGAATGAGAAATATGCTAAATTTGCTTTTAATTCCCTTATAGAGGTTCAGGGTGAGTGGTATCTAGTTAATATTAGTCCAGGCTCACACTAGCAATGATGCAGGGATAGTTAGCAGGTTAAACGAATTTCTGGCAATGAAATCAGGCAGCAGCAGTTTTTTTTTACATGTGAAGAAATTGCAAATCGCGGCAAAATTCGCGGATGCGCCGAGCGCTATTACAGAGGAACCGCAAGGACTATCTCTACCGTTTTGGGGTCCTAGGAAAGCCTAGGATCTCAGGTTCCAAATGAAAGTTATTGCAAGTCTCTAGCCCAAACGGTCGCGGAGATATGAGCGATTTAGTAAAGGTCGTTTTTGGTTTTGTAAATTTTAAACGCACACTTTTTCAAAATGACAAGTGACAAATGTTTGCAGCTAGAATGACAGGTGACAGCTAGGAGGCAGTTCTACTTAGGTTAAATAGATTGAATTAGATGAATTTAAACTAAGAGATGTGTTCTGAGTTTTGCTAAGTACTCACAAGAGATTTTGAACAGGAAAGCGGCTTTGTCACGATCTGGTCAACAGTCTGGTCAGGTCTTTCCGGGTTCTGCTCACAGCGCCTGGTCTGGTCTCTGCTAGGCACAGCACTGCTTTCTCTCTAGTCTGGTCTCAGCTGGGCACAGCACTGCTTTCTCCCTCTGGTCTGGTCTCTTAGTTCTGGATAGATTGAAGTCTCTAGTTTGGCTTTCTGGAGGTTGATGGAGGTAAGTATGGATTTTTCCGGCAGAGCGTCCCGCTGCAAATGGATTTGGAAAGTCCCTATCTGTCCTGTCTGTCTGCTTTTATGTGTTTAGAATGTGGGTGTGTTCTAGCATCACTGACCCTACCTCTCTCTCAGCTTCTAATTGGTCAAACTTCCATTCCTCCGCTTGATTGGCAAACTGAACTGTGAGTCAGATTGATGTCATTTTACAGCCTGCAGAAAGTCCACTCCTCCTGTCAACTTACACACAAATCTAGATTTGAAACAAATACATATTTGCAGAGGTACATATTGTTTTAAAATCATATGCACCCATCATGCATTACAGGAGGTATCCCCTGTTCAAACTCTGCTCTTCCTGGGAGCTTGCATTCAGAACTGGCACATATTTCACTTTTTAACTGCTTTTTCAATTTCCGACATGGACCCAACTTTACATACATGTGTGCAGGGGGTAGGGACATTAACTGATGAAGTTTCAGATTTTTAACATGCACACATTTAGAGTAATATCCACTTTTCCGCTAAAACCCCCCTGAACATACCACCGGTTCCTACCACGTCTTAAACTGTGGGCAGAAAAATCACAAGAATTATGGTATCATTTATAAAATTTTCACATGTCCGCACTATGAATTATCCCCCTTTTTATAAAACCATATCCTTGCTGCAGGGGTGTGTCTTTTCAAGTCACATGGTACAGAAACCAGTCTTTCCAGTTTCTGCCAAGCCAGCTTGCTTCTCACAGGCAGTGCTCCTCCCAGCTTCTCCAGGAGGAAGCCACTTTTTACGACGTCTGTAATAAAAAACCTTTGCCTGAGTGGAGAGGGCTTTGTTCACTCTCTGGCAGAGCACAGGAAATTCAATTATCAGATGGATGGCATATCCTCAGCTTGGGCAGCAAAAGGAAGGTTGGCCTGGGAACACAGTTGTGACTCAAGTTTCACTCCTGATGGGTAGTTGCTAGGCAAAATCAAGTTCCTTAAGCCAGACCTTCAGCTAACTTTTTGTTGCTTTTAAAATAACTTGTAATTTTACACATGCAGCTAGAATGCTGATTCTAAGTGCAAAACTATGACATTTCAACAGTTACAAAGGCATGTGACACCAAACATAGGTCACTCATTTAATTTAACATTTTCGATTTTGGTGGTTTTAAATCCAGTTGTAGTTAGGCTTAAGCTGCTGACTCCATAGCATTTTTGTTATAAGCATTGTTTTTGGGCTCTTCATTTCCCAGATTTTGTAGGCACACAAAACTCCATTCTGCCAAATGTCTGCTGGTGTTCAGTGAATATTTTGCACATGTTGCAAGGTTTGAAATAGGCATTTTGCTTGCCTTCAGAAAAACACACAGAGTGGTTTTAAAACGCCGGCTTTTGGATAGTGGTGAGTACTGGTACTGCACCCATTTTTGGGATTTAAGAAATGAATTCCCCACAATTCTAGGTTGCATTTGGCAATCAGCATTGCCATTCCCAATGGTTTCAGACTACTGTGCGGGTAGTCCAATGGTGGTTTTAAAGCGCTTTGAAGCTAACCGGCGCTACTGTTTTTCCTTTGGCAACCCATTTCCCTCATGGCAACCCGGCCTTTCATTCTCGCACTGGTGGGTGGCAAGTGAGGCAACCATTTTGGTGGGCGCACAAACTGCGCAGCTTTCCTGGATTTCGGCGCACATGTGGGTTTTCCGCCATCTTGAATTTCCTAAGCCCACAGCACCAAATGTTGTAGCAGGATAGCTTAAACGTGGGTCAGGACACCCTACAAGCCCCCCCACGTGACTGCACTTTGAGTTTGGGTCGATGGGGAGTCGCGTGCCCAAGGGTTTTGACCCATGCACCGGTCTGTCCGCATAATCTTCTTCCTCTTCTGTAGATGACACAGTTCAGCGTTTTCTTCTCCATCCGGTACTGATCGATCGGTTCTCCTCGCCGGTCCTGATGGGAAGATTGGGCGGTACCCCGGGCCCGTTGCGTCTCTGCTCCCGGTCTCCGGATCGTTCTTCTTGGTCATCCTTCATGGTTTCATCTCTCCTAGGATGATAAAGCAAAAGCGGCAATATCTACTCATAGACGTTTTTCCACCACTGTTGAGGTAGTGGGGCAGCATATGCATTTTATCATAACGAAACATTACATTCTTATTTTGAGAAAAAAAAAACAGTATAACTAAGAGACAGTTTCATGCAAATCACAATATTTTAGAGACTAGATGTGGTATGTTTTATGGTTGGAACTGAATTAGTCTGAGACAGTGCCTGCTAGGATTCCAGAGGATTCCTCCAGTTGTTGCAGAGTGTGCCTGGGATGGCAACATTTCAACTGGTTTATGTGGACCCACTTGTCTTCCCCCTCTGCCGAACCGCCTTTGGGGATGCGGATCTTGTAGGCCACAGGGGAGATTTTATCGACGATCTCAAAGGGTCCCTTCCATGTAGGCAAAAATTTGCGCTGCTTGGCCTGGTTCCTTTGGAAGTTGTATAGATAGACCCGGTCTCCCACCTGATATTCCTTACTGGAAGTTTTCAGGTCATAATGGGTCTTCATGCTATCAGCTGATCTTTCTAGATTCCGCTGAGCATAAGCAAAAGCATGTTGGAGGTGTTTCCTTAAATTCTCTACATACTCATGAGTAGTGGAGGCATTTATCAGTGTCTGCTCTTGGGTCCTATAGAGCAAATGCTGAGGAAGCACCATCTTGCGCCCAGTCATCAACTCAAATGGTGACATTTTGGTTGCAGATGAAGGGGTAGATCTGATAGCCATTAGGACCAGAGGTAATCGGATATCCCAACTTGGCCCAGAATCTGCCACAAACTTCTTTAATATGCTCACAATTGTCCGGTTATATCTCTCTACTGCCCCAGAAGAAGCTGGTCTATAAGCAATATGCAGCTTTCTCTTGACCCCCAGTATCTCCCACATCTTTGTCATTACTTCACTGGTGAAGTGGCTACCTCTGTCTGACTCAATCCTTTGAGGTAGACCAAAACGGGAAAAGATGTGGTTAATCATCAAGGCAGCTGCAGTTTCTGCCTTGCAATTTGGGGCTGGGAGACATTCCACCCACTTGGTAAACAAGCATGTCACGGTCAACATGTACTTATTCCCCCTAGCCGAGCGAATCACAGGGCCTACAAAGTCGATTTGTAAATCTGACCATGGCAGTGTCATTCCCCTCTTTTGTAAAGGCGCCCGGTGTGTGAGGGATGATGGCTGAAATTGTGCACACACAAGACACCCCTTCAAGTATTGGTCGAGGTCCTGCCCCATGTGTGGCCAGTAGGCAACCTCTCTTAAGATTTCCAATGTTGTGTGAAACCCCCTGTGACCGGCCGTGGCCGCATCATGGGCGTGACTTAACATCAGGCTTCGGAATGAGGTAGGAACCACCCACTGATCGTGGCCAGCTTTGGATTTCCTTACCAGCAAACCGTCTTGGATTCGGAACATTTTTGGACATTTCATCAACACTCTTAGGTCCTCTTTCCCAATGTAATCGGTATCCGTCAGGGGAAAGTTCTCAGGGTCCTCAAGGTGCTGGTAAAATTTACCAATTATTGGATCCCCCTTCTGAGCAGTAATCAAATCAGCATCAGGGGTCTCCTTACTCCATTGTGCAATTGAAAGGTCGTTGTTAGCATTTGTCTGGGACCTAGTGATAGCAGTGACCTGGATTTCCCCCAACAGGGACTCAATCTCAATTAGATCCCCTTGGATGGCCCCGGTTTTGGCCAGCTGATCAGCTAAGTCATTTCCAGTTTTGTCTGGTCCCTCTACTTTGGAATGACCCTTGATCTTCTTCCAATAGATGGTCATCCCATTCGAGGTGACCAGATCATCAATGTTTTGGATCAACTTCCCATGTTTCAAGGGTTTGTTGTTAGCACATAACATGCCTCTGGTTTTCCAATTAACCAGGTGCTCCACGAACCCGTTCCGTACATAATCCGAATCTGTGATTATGACCAGTTCGTGGAGTTGATGCTGGACAGCAGTGAGGATGGCATGATGCACAGCCATCAATTCTGCCACCTGACTACTTCGGGGACCAATTTTGTATCCAGCGGAGGGTTCTGGGGACTCATTCACCCATGCATTCCCTACGCCGGCCACCAGTTCTTTCTCCCCGTTGTTGTCAACATGGTAAGAGCATCCATCCACGTACACAGTGGGCATTCCCTCACACTTGTCTTCTTCAAAGACTTTGTGGGGGGAATTAAGGTATGCCTCCATGTTGTCCTTTATTTTTAGACTTTCGTCCTCGAGACAGTTTTCTCTGGCACAATCATGCAAGTCAGCCAGACCTTGCGCGAGGGGACTCTTCTTGTTTTGGCCATATCTGACCTCCACAGGAAAGCCTTGCATTGACAGAATCCAGGAAGTAATTCGGGAATTACTCACATTTCCGGCCCGGATTCTATCACTTTGGAGATATTGCAGAGGCTGGTGTGGAGTCTCCACTATGATGTGTTCCCCCTGGATAAACGGGTGGTAATTCTTCAATGCCCACACCGTTGCCAGGAGTGCCTTCTCACAATCGTTGAATTTCTCCTCCACAGAGGATAAAGTTTTGCTCGCATAGGAGATTACTTTATTGACCTTGTCATGCTTTTGGTATAATACTGCCGTCAAGCACGTATCAGAGAACCCCGTCTCCAGGAAGAACTCCTTGTTTCTGACCGGGTAAGCTAGGCAAGGCGCTTGTGAGAGGCTTCTTTTGAGTTGTTTTACTGCCTCGGCTTGTTCTGGACCCCATTCCCACTTGACCCCCCCCTTCAGGAGATGAATCAGGGGTCTGGTGATCTCTGCGTAGCCCTCAATGAACTTTCTGCTGTAATTAGTCAGTCCAAGGAGGCTCCTTAGTTCCCGCAGAGTTGTGGGGTCTTTCAGTTTCTGAAGTGCTTCCACTTTCTTTTCCTGGGGACAGAGACCCTGAGGAGTAATCTCATGCCCCAAGAAATTAACACGGGTTCTACACCACTGTGCTTTCTGAAAGGAAAGTTTTGCTCCGGCGGCCCTCAACTGTGTCAGAACATAACGGATCTCCGCTATGTGTTCCTCAACAGTTGAGCTTTTGATGAGGACATCATCTACATAAGCCAGGTTACCCCTTGCACCCAAGTCGGGCATGGCCTTGTGTAGAAAAATGTTGAATTCATTGCCGGAGTTGAGGTATCCGAAGGGAGTCCGGGTCCATGTGTACTGCTGGCCCCCAAAGGTAAAAGCCAGTTTGTATTGGTCCTCCCTACTGACAGGCACGGTCCAGTACCCATTGGTCAGGTCTATTGCAGTGAATACCTGTGACCCCTGGATCTGGGCCAGCCCTTGGTCAATGTAGGGCAGAGGCCATCGGGAAGTATGGACCCGTTTGTTGAGCTCCCTGAGGTCGGCGCAGAGTCTCCACTGGCCGTTTGGCTTCAATATTCCCAGCACCGGATTATTGAAGGTGCTGTGGACGGGACGGATTATTCCCCGGGACTCAAGGTTCTTAATTATTTCGGTAAGGGACTCCATTGATGCGAGAGGCAAGCGATATTGCTTCACAAACACAGGAGTCATGCCAGGGTCCGTGGGGATTGTTGTTGTGTGGATGTCAGTGCGACCACAGTCATATGAGTCTACCGCAAAGAGATCTTGGAAATCCAAGAAAACTTGTTTCAACTTTTGCTTTTGTTCCAGAGTCACACAGGCATCAGCTAGGTTGACTCTCTCTTCCACCATCTGCCTGAAGCCTGGAAAGACTTCTGGTTTGGCTATTTCAGCGGCCTCCTCCAGCTGGGTGGAGAAGTCCCTGGTCAGAGTGCTGATTTGGACCGGAGGCTTCAGGTGGGAAAGGCAGCCCTCATGGACCTGGAAAATCACCTCATCCCTCCTGAAGTCACAAGTCACATCTTCCTTACCATAGGGGCAGGAAGTGTACACCAGGAAGTTCCCCCCATGCCGGGTAAAGATCCTGTCTGGTGTTGTATTGTCCTCACTGTCACTGTCAACACAGTCCTTGGGGATTGGTTCCAACAGTTCATTTACAAGATCAATGGAGAAATGTCGGTCATCAACCGCCATTCCAATAATGGTGCCTGCGGCTAGAGTAATACTCTTTAAGTCGCTGTTATCCACCTCTATTGGAATGGTGTCATGTTCTATGTTGACTAATGGAGTTGGGTTTACCCCTAACCCTTGCTGTTGGAGAGAAGCATTTAGATGTATGTAGGCATCAGGGTTTTTCAACTCTTGTCCCCTTTTAACTTTCACTTCCAGGGAGAATTGTCGGGTCCTTTCTGGGATGGTGACTTCCTCTTTAACCTGAATTTCAACTGCATAAGGTAGCAATTGAGCTGACCTAAATGCTTTTTCTGGATCATCAAAGCCCATAGGATTATCCGCTAATCGGGACCAAGCTTTGAAGTTTATTAGGTCCAAACTAATGGCGAAGCGATTGAGAATGTCACTGCCTAAGTAAAAGGCGGCAGGGACGTCTCGCACGACCCAACAATTGTGGACTATGCTCTTGTTGCCAATGGAGATTTTGAGCATACACCTGCTTGGCAGGAGATGTTTGGAATTAGGTGCTTCCAGGTCCATTTCCCATTTGTCTATCAGTTTGAAGGTGGGAATGGCTGGATCTTTTGGGAGTTGGCGGAACATGGCTTCGCTGATGAAGCTCTTACCGTTGTTCACACACACTCGAGCGAGAACAGAGTCCTTCCCATCATTTAACTGAACAGGGATGAACAACTGCTCTCCAATTTGCTGAATATCAGCCAGGCTCTGAGCTGATTTCACCTCCTTCTGGACTATAGGAGTGGGAGTTTCAGATTGTGGATTAGTATAGAATTTCAGAGTGTTTCCTTCCAGCGTGGAATACCACTTTAGACTGGAAGGAAGGTTGATTTTCAGAAATAGAGAGGACCCCCCATCACCAGTCTGTTGTCCTACTGCTATTACTGTCACGTCTGGAATTTGGTTGTTCTGGAAGTGAAATTCTACTTGGTCAGATTTTTGTTCAACCATGTGGCATGTGCCGTTTAAACTAACATGGTTGACACTCTGTTTTAATTTTATGGGTCGGCTAGTCTGAGTCCAGAGGACCTTGTTTACGCAGTCTATTAGGGGTGACAACCTTCTCAGGAGGTCATTCCCTAGTAAACAAGGGGTGCCCTCTGGGGTCACCACTATGACCGGGTGTTTCAACTTATGTCGCCCAATTTTAATGTCCAAGTCTGCAGTCCCCTCAACGGGAATTTCCTTCCCGTCAAAGTTCTGTAGTTGTCCAGGAAGAGAGGTGAGAGGAATTTGGTAATTCTCTCCCCTTCCTGCATTCAGTTCGTCAAAGGCCCTTCTGGACAGAAGGGTAGCTTGAGATCCAGTGTCCACCAGTGCCGAGATTGTACCCTGCCCCTGTACTTGTACCGGTGCATAATATCTTCCCTCCTTCTCCTCAAGGGGGCACAGATAATGTACATTTTTGGACAACTGGTGGGCTAATTTTCTGGTTTTGGACATCGCTAGCGAGGAGATTTGGGCAGAATTCTGTGGAGAGTCTTGGGAATCTGAAAGAAAAAATTTGCAACTGGAGATCAGAGCCATTGTGGGTTCCCCTGGCTCCAGTTCTGGGCCGCCCCCCCCTTTTTGGAGGCAGTCCCCAGTATGGGTTTGAACCAGGGGATTTTCTTGCTGTTGGTTCTGGGATGAGATGGTGGGCGGCGGTAGCTCAGTCTCCACATCTCCCCAGTCTGGATTTGCATCCCTAGGGACCCATTTTTCTTTGGGAGGAGTTCCCCCCTCTCTGAAGGAGAAGATCCTTTTCCCAGGATCCTCTGAGGATCCCTCTCCCTCAAATTGGAAGATCTGTACCTCCTCCTCAAACTGAGTCTGTTTGGGTCTTTTGTTTCTCCTACCCCCCCTCTGCTCCTTAGGAGGCAGACTTTCAGGGGCAAGAGATTTTGTTTCCGGTTCCTGGGTTTCCAGGGGCTGTTTACAAGTGAGGAAGGAAGCTTCCTCCAAGGCTTTACACCCCCCTTCCCTTTGTGTCTCCTCCCTGGGAACCGGTGATTTATCGGGGTGCTGCCCCCGTCATTGTTCTGGAGCACCAGGTCCAGAGTTGGGTGCGTTCTGCGCCGGCATGCTGATCTGAGGGTTCTGCTGTGCCCTCAGTATATGACCCATATCCCGCGCCATGTTTTGAACCTGGCGCTCTAACTGGGAAACCCGCTCAGGCTGATACGGGGCCCTGTTTTCTCCCCTGGGCTGATCCCGGGAAGGGTAGCTGTCCCTCCTCTGGTAGTACCCCGGGTTGGGAAGATTTGGGTACCCCTCCACCCTTGGCCTCCCCTCTCCCGGATTCAGTGGTCTGGGCTCAGGGAATTGAGGAAAGAAGGAGGGATGGTTTTGGGGCTGAAAGTCGGGTGGATATCTGGGGGAAAAGTTCTGCCCAGGGTTTGGTAAATTTCTGCCCTCCTGTGGGAAGTTTGGAGGGAAGTTCCCTGGGTTAGGTGCTTGGCTGGATCCCCCCCCTTGGGCTGGAGGAGTCCACACATAACCCAGGATGGGTCGATTTCCCTTGTAGCGAGGACTTACATAGTCAGGAGAGCGAGGGACCCCATTTGTGGGGCTGCCTCCCTGGCTCCCTGTCTGTGACTGGCCCGAGGACCTTCTGGGCCTAGCATTATTAGGTGCAGGCAGGTTTTTAGGCCCCCCCATCTCCAAATCCAAAACGGGGGTAACCTTTACCTCTGCCACCTTGGCAGCAGCAGGGGTGCTGTTGGCTTTGGGGTTTTTCTGGGCATTGCTTTTATTTTCTATGGGCTTCTGCACCTCATAGATCCGGGTAGCCTGTTCAATGACCCAGTCTAAAGATCTTTTCTCATGAAAATCCCTCACAAGCTGGGTCATGATATATTTGGGCAAGGCATGGAAAAATGTATTGACAAACTCTCTACTATCTGTGCGCACCCTTCTGGTGGTTTGCGCAAAAGCACGCTTTAACTCCTGCACAAATTCTCGTGGGGCCTGATCCTCCCCACATTGCAAATTGTAGGCCGCCTTGCGAGCCTCTTGAGGATTTCTGTGAACAGAAAAATGTTTCAGGATGGCCGCCTTATATGTGGACCATCTTAAATGATTTTGGTCCTCCAGCCCCGCAAAGAAACTGGAGTATTCCGGGGAGAATGTCCACTTTACATATTGAATACAGCTTTGGCTGTCCTTCAAATGGAAAGTCTCCATCATTTGTTCAAACAACTCTAAGTGCTCCCAAACAGAATACTTAGCGTTCTTATGGTAAGGCGTGATGACGCTCCTGATCGCCTTAATCTGCTTTAAGGGGTCCTTAAGCAAGGCCCTTTTTGCCTTATTGGCCTTTTTGGTTCGGGTAACCCTTGTCCATTCTTCGTCGGACTCAGAGGCACTGCTCCCAGAGGTTCCCGTCTGTTCTTCCAGGTTTTCCCGGATTCTGCGAGCCTGGGAATGGCTGGCAGAATGTGGGGACCTGGTCTCCTGTGTCCTGCGCAGTTCAGAGGAGTCTTCAGATTCCTCCTTGCTGTCAGGATTTGATGGGTACCCCCTCCACTGACCTAACTGGGCAGAGGTTTTCAGGATGCCCTTAATGGGCCTACTCTCCTGGGGTTCCCCACTGAACTGTATTGTACTTGGGTGCCCATACCCGGATGCCCACCCCTCCATTCCTGGATGGTACTGGCCTATGAGCCCCATACTCTTAGCTGGATAGTAATCTGCCATCCCTGTGGCCCTGTGCTCATGTGCGCCAGGGGACACGGGGGTGGTAGAGTCCAGGGACTGGGGAAGATGAAGGCCCCTGGTGTTAGGGCTCCTGCGGTTATGGTCAGGAGTCTCTCTTTCCCAGCGGACCTCATCTCTATCCGCCCCTGCTCCCTGTTGCAATGCAAGAGCCTGCATTTGTGCTTTCAGTTCCTCTGTTAAGGCCTTACTCGACTCTATCAGTTTCTCCTGCATCGCTACCTGCTGTTGGAGCCTATCATTGTGTTGACAGAGGGCCTCATTTTCCCTCTGTGCTTCCTGGTTGGTCCTGGAGAACTGGGCCAGTCTTTGCTGCAGGAGGGTTACCTCCTGAGCTGTGTCCCTATTGGCCTGCTCCTTTCTTGCTAGAGCATCCTCCACCCTTCTGGTGTGCTCTACCAAGTTCTGGTTTTCTTTTTGGAGGTCACCCAGCCCCTGGTGGGCCAGGTGATTTTCTTCCATTTTCCTTTTTAAATGGCAGACTTCCTGGCCTAAGGCGTCTCTTTCCTGACTAAGAGCCTGCATTTGTGCCGCCAGGTCGTCCCTCTGCCTTTGAAAGGCACCAGCTTTCTGGCGTTCTTCATCAAACTCTGCCTGGGTATCCAGGTCTTTCAAGATCAGCTTGTTGCTCTCTACCTTCACTCTATCTAGATGACTTTGCAGGGTGGCTACCTGCTCCGTGCATGCCCTGTTAAAGTCTAACTGTTGCTCCAGCTTTTTCTGGCTTTGCAGTAGGGAGTCCAAACCTTCTTGGTGTTCCTTCTGCAAGGCCAGAAATCTGGTATCCTGTTCTGACTTTTCCTTTTGCAGCACATCCATATCCTCCTTTATTTTAGTAATGTACAGTCTGCTGTCATTTTCTGACTCCTGGCTCCTCTGCAGCCTCTGCTCAGAAGAGTCCAGATCAGATTGGACCTTCTGTAATGCCATCTGTTGCCTATTTGCCAGATTTTGGCTTTCAGCACATCTATCCTGCATGTCTCCCATATATAGGTACAGGTATGCTGCTATCCTGGCGATCTTATTGTGTTCCTCTTTGGCTTTAGGAGCCATATATAGTTCACTCAGGGCCACATGTAAGGGACCCTGATCTCTATATATATCTGACCCTGTTTCAGTGACCTGTTGTGTGATGGCCTGCAACCACACATCCTGGCCCTGTTCGGTCCATTCACCTCTCACAAATAGCTTATGCAAGAGGTGCTCTCTGGCTATTTTCATGTCTACTAAGGTCGTCATTCTAGAGATTGGTCTCTGTCCTGACTTACAGAAGTTAGTAATTTATTTTTGCAGAACAGAACTTTTCTTGGAGTGTCCCTTTTGAGGAATGCTTCACAGCGTAAAGCAGCGTGGTGATCCGACTGGATGTATGTATCCCGTCAGTTAGCACACTGTATTAAGCTGCACAAGTGGTAAATCTAACCCAACGTCTCGGCTCGAGCCCCCAATTTGTAAGAGGATTCAATTCAGCACTACAGCCAAGTTAACGCCTAGTCTAGAATACTGAATGAAAACCCTTATTGATATATCTTTAGGTCCAGTTCATGCGTTCTGGATGACTACCCTTGTATAACACCCCTCTCTTGGAATCCCCCTGACCCCACTGAGCCAAGAAGTAATTCTGTTTTGCAAGTTTAAAAGGTTTATTTGATAAATTAAAATATATATCACACTTTTTAATAAATTAATAATTGAATATCACACTTAATCTGATATGGTAAATATTAACAATGGAGAATCTGGCACTAGCACACTTCTTATAATCACTAATGAGTTGATATGAAATGGATAAGGTAGCACACTGGTAAATAGGAACAAAAGTATAATGTGGTAGAGGTCGCTTTATGTAAGCTCAGGTGGATGCAATATTCAATGAATGCAGTACAGAAAATACGCAATATGATTTCAACCAAACAATGTAATCACTTTTCTCTGGCTATTCACTCCCCCCCTCTTTATGCAATGCAAGGAAATGGGAGGAAGCACACAGTTCTCAGAAATGCAATCAATGTAATCAGTTCAATCCAGCAATCTTAGACAACAGAAAACAGATAGGAGTTTTGAAAACACAGGCAATGCTTGGATATGTGCTGGCAATGAATGAGAAATATGCTAAATTTGCTTTTAATTCCCTTATAGAGGTTCAGGGTGAGTGGTATCTAGTTAATATTAGTCCAGGCTCACACTAGCAATGATGCAGGGATAGTTAGCAGGTTAAACGAATTTCTGGCAATGAAATCAGGCAGCAGCAGTTTTTTTTTACATGTGAAGAAATTGCAAATCGCGGCAAAATTCGCGGATGCGCCGAGCGCTATTACAGAGGAACCGCAAGGACTATCTCTACCGTTTTGGGGTCCTAGGAAAGCCTAGGATCTCAGGTTCCAAATGAAAGTTATTGCAAGTCTCTAGCCCAAACGGTCGCGGAGATATGAGCGATTTAGTAAAGGTCGTTTTTGGTTTTGTAAATTTTAAACGCACACTTTTTCAAAATGACAAGTGACAAATTTTTGCAGCTAGAATGACAGGTGACAGCTAGGAGGCAGTTCTACTTAGGTTAAATAGATTGAATTAGATGAATTTAAACTAAGAGATGTGTTCTGAGTTTTGCTAAGTACTCACAAGAGATTTTGAACAGGAAAGCGGCTTTGTCACGATCTGGTCAACAGTCTGGTCAGGTCTTTCCGGGTTCTGCTCACAGCGCCTGGTCTGGTCTCTGCTAGGCACAGCACTGCTTTCTCTCTAGTCTGGTCTCAGCTGGGCACAGCACTGCTTTCTCCCTCTGGTCTGGTCTCTTAGTTCTGGATAGATTGAAGTCTCTAGTTTGGCTTTCTGGAGGTTGATGGAGGTAAGTATGGATTTTTCCGGCAGAGCGTCCCGCTGCAAATGGATTTGGAAAGTCCCTATCTGTCCTGTCTGTCTGCTTTTATGTGTTTAGAATGTGGGTGTGTTCTAGCATCACTGACCCTACCTCTCTCTCAGCTTCTAATTGGTCAAACTTCCATTCCTCCGCTTGATTGGCAAACTGAACTGTGAGTCAGATTGATGTCATTTTACAGCCTGCAGAAAGTCCACTCCTCCTGTCAACTTACACACAAATCTAGATTTGAAACAAATACATATTTGCAGAGGTACATATTGTTTTAAAATCATATGCACCCATCATGCATTACAGGAGGTATCCCCTGTTCAAACTCTGCTCTTCCTGGGAGCTTGCATTCAGAACTGGCACATATTTCACTTTTTAACTGCTTTTTCAATTTCCGACATGGACCCAACTTTACATACATGTGTGCAGGGGGTAGGGACATTAACTGATGAAGTTTCAGATTTTTAACATGCACACATTTAGAGTAATATCCACTTTTCCGCTAAAACCCCCCTGAACATACCACCGGTTCCTACCACGTCTTAAACTGTGGGCAGAAAAATCACAAGAATTATGGTATCATTTATAAAATTTTCACATGTCCGCACTATGAATTATCCCCCTTTTTATAAAACCATATCCTTGCTGCAGGGGTGTGTCTTTTCAAGTCACATGGTACAGAAACCAGTCTTTCCAGTTTCTGCCAAGCCAGCTTGCTTCTCACAGGCAGTGCTCCTCCCAGCTTCTCCAGGAGGAAGCCACTTTTTACGACGTCTGTAATAAAAAACCTTTGCCTGAGTGGAGAGGGCTTTGTTCACTCTCTGGCAGAGCACAGGAAATTCAATTATCAGATGGATGGCATATCCTCAGCTTGGGCAGCAAAAGGAAGGTTGGCCTGGGAACACAGTTGTGACTCAAGTTTCACTCCTGATGGGTAGTTGCTAGGCAAAATCAAGTTCCTTAAGCCAGACCTTCAGCTAACTTTTTGTTGCTTTTAAAATAACTTGTAATTTTACACATGCAGCTAGAATGCTGATTCTAAGTGCAAAACTATGACATTTCAACAGTTACAAAGGCATGTGACACCAAACATAGGTCACTCATTTAATTTAACATTTTCGATTTTGGTGGTTTTAAATCCAGTTGTAGTTAGGCTTAAGCTGCTGACTCCATAGCATTTTTGTTATAAGCATTGTTTTTGGGCTCTTCATTTCCCAGATTTTGTAGGCACACAAAACTCCATTCTGCCAAATGTCTGCTGGTGTTCAGTGAATATTTTGCACATGTTGCAAGGTTTGAAATAGGCATTTTGCTTGCCTTCAGAAAAACACACAGAGTGGTTTTAAAACGCCGGCTTTTGGATAGTGGTGAGTACTGGTACTGCACCCATTTTTGGGATTTAAGAAATGAATTCCCCACAATTCTAGGTTGCATTTGGCAATCAGCATTGCCATTCCCAATGGTTTCAGACTACTGTGCGGGTAGTCCAATGGTGGTTTTAAAGCGCTTTGAAGCTAACCGGCGCTACTGTTTTTCCTTTGGCAACCCATTTCCCTCATGGCAACCCGGCCTTTCATTCTCGCACTGGTGGGTGGCAAGTGAGGCAACCATTTTGGTGGGCGCACAAACTGCGCAGCTTTCCTGGATTTCGGCGCACATGTGGGTTTTCCGCCATCTTGAATTTCCTAAGCCCACAGCACCAAATGTTGTAGCAGGATAGCTTAAACGTGGGTCAGGACACCCTACACTCATCCACAAGGACCTCAAGTTCTTGGTTGCTAAACTTGGGGTTTCAGACCCTGTCCATGGCAGACTTGCCCCTGGTGCGCTCCTGACTCATTTTCTGCCTTCGAGTCAAGTGGATGGCTTCCAGTGCCTGAGATATCCGACGGATTGTGATTTCCAAAATGGCCGCCGCTTCATTTCCCGTTCGGGCGGTGACGCGTTTCCCGCGCGCTATAAGCGCGCACTCAGAGTGCACGCTATTAGTGCGACGCGGCAGTAGCGCACGGTGCGCCGGATTTAAGGGTTCGCGCTAATCTCGCTAACGCCTTGGGCCGGGGCGCGTGCACGATTAGTCGTGATCTGGCGGATTATCCGCCGGGTACCTTGGTGTTAGCACTATTTAGGTCCGGCGGATAATCCGCCACATCTACCGCCCAAGTCGTGATGAGGACCATAATCATGTTCGTGTTTCTGGTTCGGGATGGAGTCAGCCTTCACTGAGATCTAAATGTTGGCAGATGAAGGGTCCGAACTATCATCAGGATGTGGTTAAATTTTGACCAAACAATGTGAACGCCTAAAGAGACAGATGACAAATTGCAGAGTGTGTGTCAGAAAAGGGTGACCACACAGTAATTAGCTGTGAGAGGGAGCTGCATACAAAGGGCCTACCTTTGTAACATCGACGGTGAACTTGAGGTTATTAGGTACAGCCTGTTCAAAGTGCTGGCAGGGGGTCCGTACCAGTATCTACGGGAAAAGGGTACCACAGGGGTTACCTATATCATATGTTTATTCATAATGAGAAGGAGTTATTTTGTGGCAGAAAAACGTATCTCTGGCTATAGTTTGACCAGGTCCAGCGATGATGGCTGGAGTATTCACGGTAGGAAACTAGAGTCTCAGGATATGTATTCACGGTAGGTAAATAGATGCCGTAGTCTCTGAATATGTAGAGGGAAAAATAAGGACATAGAGAAAACGACTCTGATAAGCTTGTGTTTACCATGGTTAAGGTGCTGCTATTAAAGTAACGAGCGGAGCACCGTGTGGTAGTTGACTAAGAGACTGTGAATGGCCGCTATATAGTGCCTGGTAATAATGTGGGCAAACAGGTAGGTGCAGTATGCATAATAAGGCAATGGGTGGTCTGCAGGAGTGAAGCGCTTGAGCACGTTGTGCAAATGAAAGCACTAAAGTAGTCCATATGGGTAATGCGCGCAGGCGCAATGTGCGGGTTACGCAACACAGGGTGAGTTGTATTGAGATTGCAACGTCATGCAAATGCAAATGCGACGGAACAGCGTGAAAGTGCTCTAATTGCACAGTGACTAGGAAATACAATTCTGACAATGTGCGGTTTTAAGCAACTCAGGATAGTTTAAAAGAGCAAAGTCATGCTAATGTGATGGAACAGCGTGAAAAGGTGCTCCGTTTGCACAGTGACTAGGAATTTAAAAATGAATGAGGACCCGTGGTCTATAGTAAAGTCAAAAACAGCAGTCTTGACAGGCTTACCTGGTGGTGGGGATTCTAAAATTAAGTGTTTGTTTGTTTTTATTTATTTATAGTGCGCGCCTGACCCAGGGGTATCTGGGCGCATGGGTTAAGGTAATGGTTATACAATGTATACATACACAATACAGATCAAGCAATAGAATGTCAGGGAGAGTCAGTTATCCGGTTTGTGCAATGTATACATAGGCAGGGTTTAACAGGCTTAATTATAATATGCACAGCCCTTAAGAACAGACATATAATGCGAAAACAACAAAATCCGCTTATGCCAACTTTTATAGCATAATGTAGGTAATTGCAAGGATGTAATTCATGATTTTTCTTTTCTTTAAACATCAGAATTTATAGGTAGTTTGTATCTTGTATGAGATGAACTACGGTGGTACCAACATTTCATCTGATAATCTTGATCTCAGAATGGGGATGGAAACAAATCGAAAGACTGATCACAAATTAATGAAATGTTCTGGAGGATGTGGTTTGTCTTATGCCGTAGAAGGCACTGCCTGTTTTCCATTATGTGAAAAGCTTGGGGAAAACGCTTCTGATATTTGTACCTACGTTTTATCGTAATGTTGGTAAACGAATGCACACATGATATGTCACTATTAGCTTCATTTTGATGTTATGGGCCACATTCTCAAAAACGAGCACAAATGAAAAAAGCACATATGGTGCACATTCTTTCCTGTTTGAAGAAATGTGCAGGCCACTTTATTCTCAAAAGTCACCTGCATATTTCAGGGAGAGCTGGACAGTCACCCACACATGTGCTGGCCAACCCCTTTCATATACTAGTGTTGGGTAGACTGTGTGGCTGTGAGGAGTACATTTCAAAGAGATTGTAAGAGAGAAAAAAATAATTTCTATACGTGTTTGAGAGCTAGAAATGCAATTGAGAAAGCAGTGTTTCCTACTGCTGATGTCACTCTTGAGATAAAATTGTCTAATGGGGTCAGTAAAGACTGTCATGTAATGGGCATCCCTTTGCTCCTGTTTCGAATAGGCGCAGCAGAATGCCTAATTTGTGTACATTTTAAAATGGTTCCGTTTTGAATTCGGGAGTCGCTTTTAAATGCACAGAAATACCTCCTGAGTTGTGCAGATATGAAAAGGGGTTAAAAGGGGACTTTGAGTGTGAGCATCCGAAATGCCGTCATTCCGATGTCCTTTGTGAATTGGGCTTCTGCTTTTTTTCTGATGTTATGAAATAAAAATATAAAAATCATGAATTACCTATTTGCAATCACCTTTTGCCTTTTTCTCATCCAAAACGATATAAACAGCTGGCCCTGTGCATGCGAGCATGTTTGTTTATATTTAGAAGCGGTTTGGTGTGTGTTTTATCTTGGGAACAGATGGATTGACCCCACCGATACCATGTGGGTATGCTTGTCGCGCAATACACATTTCTCTCAGACGTTTTATTACAGGATCTAAACTTTCTGGTTTTCATTATATTGAATGAATTATGCTAAATGGAGCTAGGCATGTGGAACATATGTGTTATGGGCATTAGATTCATCTGACGTGTTACACCAGTGTATTGTTGTATCAGGGGGTGCACTATATTACATGCACACCAGCATTTTATATGAAAGAAAGAATTGCTTGGGGGAGTTTAGCAATAAAAGACACTTAGGGCGGGGCCTGATTTAGAACTCGCTTTTCAATTGGCTTTTCCCATAGCAAAAGACTTGTGTTAAACAGGACCTTAGTTTGTTATGTTAATGCATTTTCAAATAATTATAGTTTTTGGTTCTAATTGTGCACATTCTTTGAAACTCGTTGTATGTGAATTGTATGTGAACACTTTTATTGTTAAGCTACTGTACATTTAATATGGTGTTCTTTGATTAATAAAAAAGATAACTTCTCTGTAATATGGATGTCTCGAATTCTGAGAGGATATTTGCTTGTTAGAGTGTATTTATAAAGCACAGCATCTGCTATTTACAAAACAGTGTGATATCTACCACTTATGTGTTAACAACAGAATCATGAATCCCCCGTGGGTTTCCAACTCACTTATCCTTGACCAAAGAAAACTGTATTGCTTCTTTATGGCATGTGTTTTAAGTTTAAAGCGGTTTCCACATGATTTATGCCAATTCAAATTCTTATCCTGTGGCAATAAGAATTTCTCTTTCAGTCATCAACCAGCATCATAAAATGGCTACATTAAAAAGAAACACCCACATCTATCACAATTCACAACATTAAACGTGTATTTAGTTATGATCATAGATATCATTGACACAAATGGAAGAATGGCAGATCAGATATGCCAGAACACACAACCGACACTTATACTCCGAAGGCAAACACAGAACAGTGGGTCTTGCAGTAAAAACATGCTACTTTTAGTTTTTTTCATAGTTTTCCGTACAGCTTGAATTTTTGTGATTTTTTTTAAATTTTAACAATTTCTGATTTATTTTAACATGCAAAAACATGATTTAATATTTGGATTGCCCTGTTGAATTTACCAACCTTATCGCAACATTATTATATAGTGTCATAAAGTAAGTGTTACGAACTTTCGCTTTCACAGGATTTCTCGCCGCATTTCCTTATGGCGCCGTTGGCGTCACTTAGCAAACATTCAGAGTACTACCCCCAACATGGCCGCTACACTACCGGGCGTCAGTCTAGAGGGTCAGAATGAGATTGAACAGACTCCGCCCATTTGTCACGGAACAGTATTTCCGGCATCCGAAGCAGGACGGCTTCGCGTTGCTTGTTTTCAGAGCCTTCACTCCGTGAGTATCGCAACTAGGTTATCCTAGAACTCTACGAACTCTCTACCCCCCAACCCAGACTTATAATCTCTTTTTCCCAATTTTAGGAACACTTACACTTCGAGAATCCCTCCCGGGTCATTCCTTCAGGAGGTTTGTGCATCAGAACCCTTTCAAGCTCCTCGAAGCTTAGGTAAACATACTTCCTTATCCCTTTCTTTTTCTCCTAACTTCTGTACTTCACATACACATTTTCACTTCTGTTTCTGTCGTTTATTTAGCGATCCCGGTGGGCACGAACTTCAGCAAACCAATCACCATTCATACTCGATCGGGAACTATTTCCCGAATCTTTCTTTCCTCCAGCCAGCAAAGCTTCCGGTACGAGGACCTGCATCATATTTCTTTTAATCCTTTTCATTTCGGACAACAGCTTGATTAAGAGTCTGTCCTTTCATATTAGTTTTCTGCCCTCTCCCTTCATTGGACTACTACCAACCATACATCCTACTTTACCTGAATTTCAAAGGTAGGATTTCCTCCAATCTTCTCTTTACCTGTTTTGTCTTCTTTTCACCGGACTAACGGTCCTTTCTCATTATAGTTGAATTCCGGGACCTGCACTCTTCCCATCCCAGGGACGACTTGACTTTGACCTGCTTTCCCCGGAAGACGTCCATCTGAGTCTCTACATCCGACTCTCCACAAACTCCATCTACAGGGTTTTCTTCCTCTCGAGGGTTTCCCCGGAGTTTTCACACAGTGCGAGATTCATCTGCACAGTGGAAAAGCGCCGGGTATACCTCTCTAATCTACAAGCAGTTACACTCGAAGGACAGGTAGGACTTCTTATCTTGACACTGATGTATAAACTTGGAGGTGATTGGTGCATATCTTTGCGAAACCCAAGGTTATAACAGTAAGATACTAATTGTGACAAATATCTTTGCTGAAATCATCTCAGTACAGTGTGAGACTCATTATCACATAACCATTTCATCCATGCTCACACACCTCTTTACAAGGTACATGTCTTTACAAGGAAGGGTGTATACAGTGCACTAGATCTGTTATTTATGTGTGCATATCTTAACTGCAGAACTGAGACTCGAGCACACTGCATTTCAGAGAAAACAGGACTTATTTCTCCATCCTCCATCTGCATACCATGGAGGATGGAAATGTTGGCCGCCGTGCTTCCAGATCTTCGCCTGGTAGTTGATTCTCTTCATTGCATTCTTGCAAGTAATTCTTAAACGTGGTAAGCTATCCCACCTTCTCTGTTACATAGAAACACATAGACCAGCTCAAATGTTTAGTTTACTTATTCTGGTTAGTGCCTGATAGACCTGCCAAATGAATGCTTCCAGTTTATCCAGTACTAGTTCAAGAATTATATTTGTTTTCTTAGTGGATTAAATGCCAAAAGGCTATGTTCAGTCAATGTAGTGAATGTTTTGTAGTAGTTCATGTTCTATTCCCCTGATTAACCTCTGCAATCCCATCGAGACAATGTGATTGAATAATGTGTTTGAAGTAGGTTGTCGGGGGGAAATTCTGCCGGGGTCGGCCGGGCCGTCCGCAGACCTCCGGGCAGGGAGGCCCCAACTCCTCCCGTATATCCCAGGCGAGATAGAGTATGCGACACACACAAGAAGCAAGGTGACTCTGCTGTTTATTAAACAAAAATGGCAGGGATGGGTCAAGGAGCGTACGCGTCCGTCCTGACACACACACAATCGTGGGCTCGCAGGCCCTTTTTACTTTAGTGTGACGCGCTACTAACGTTATCCCAAAAGTTTAGCAAAAAACCTATCTCCACTCTGGATTGGTTGCTCGAGTGGTAGGGTTAGTATAGCATACGTATAGAGAACAATGTTAGTGGGTGAGGTGGGTCAGGTGATATATCTGGGTTGTCCCTACAATTAGATACATGAGAATTGTTACATGAAGACTACTAATGATTGTACAATGTTAATGGCGTCAGTGATAAGAGCCCCATGTTCTGATTGGTGCGTTCGCGAGCCTCCCAGTCTGGGACCATCGCTGTTCCCAGCTCGCGGTGCACCTGTCATTGGCAACAATGTTTCACTATGAGTACGTGTAGACAATGTGAAGACTTATTAATGAGCTGGAAGGCCGACTACTCCCACTGTCGCAGATGCCCATTGAGCCTTTCAAGTGTATCTGCCTGTGTCTCGTACTGAGGGATCCAGACGCCTTCTTTCTCCTGGGCTTGGCATCCTGTCAGGTTCGGCTTGGTCACGTGAGGTGGGACCGTGTTTGAGGCAGATTTTTCACCATTAATATTGTTTTCCCACTGTGCGCTTGGTTTAATTTTGCAGGTGTGCCTTTAACGTTGGTGTGTGGCATGCGGGGTTGCAACATCGTGCCCTTGATGGTCTGCTTTCGGAATGTGGGTTTGCAACATTACGACCTTGGCTGTCTGCTCTCGCCGGGCTCATTCTGCAGGATCAGCAACCTGACTCTTGTTCTTTTAACGTCCATGGGAGCTCTTGCTTGCGGCCTACTTAGGCCTGGTGTATAGGTAGAACCATTTGTTGCACAGGCGCTTTAGGTTATAGTAACATATTGTCTTATGACCAGTATCATGTCTTTGTTATATTTCTCATTATGGCATCTGGGTTTAGGAAAAGCGTAAGCAAGCTCTTTTAGATGAGTTCATGATGCGTCTTGCGTTTCTGCATTTTAAAAGCCTATATGAAAAATAATAAAGATGCACGTCCGTGAGTATGTCTGTCGCCTACGTCATAGCACTGAGTATATTCTTCGTGTAGATTGGTGCGGGAGTGTCCAGCGTGTATATTTGCACAGGTGCGCTGATCGTTGACTAGGTCGTCATGGCATCTCTAACGACGTGTTGGCTTTAGTCTAGTTGATCCGTGCCGCAGGTGTCAGCATGGCAGGTCGTGCTGTCGGGCAGGCAGATGGACACATCCGTATGTTCCTGTACCAGGGTATTTGGTCGTCTGGTAGATGGGCAAACTCTTCTCGTGGCGGGTGCCTGGGCCGTGATCCTTTAGGCCAGGCGCGAGAGGGCAGGGACGGGAGTCTGTTTTTCCATTCTCCCACTTCAAGGTACAAAGTAAGACTCAGCAAAGTTTGAAACCATTTGCACCCTTTAAACACAGATAGAGCGGTGTAGCTCTTCTTTTTTGTGGTATTGGTTGCATGAAGGTTTATCTTGGTGCTGCCTCTTTATATGACTACTAAGACAATTGAAAGAACAATGAGGTGGCCAGTTCTGTTTGCCATGCCACTGAAAGATCTGTGTTGCTCATTTGTGTATGCTGAAACGTTTTCTGAGCTCAGTAAACAGTTAATTAATCGTTATTGTTAATGTGTGAAAGCAGCTTCATAATAACAGAAGCTTGGTTGTGGAGTCTATAATTCTTTATTGGCTTGGCACACATCACTGGAGACTTCTTATCCTTATCATGGTCTTGATTTGTATATTTTTTTTGTATGTGTGCAACAATGAAGGGGTCATTTTGTTAAAAATGGTAATTGCTTGCACTGGACCACCGCCGCTTAAACCTACATCTGAAAAGTAAAGCAAAGCAAAATCACCTTTACTCCTTCAATGTACTCTTCACTTTGAGAGCAATAAGACAGGGCTTGCAAATAAGATTTGCAGGCAGTGTTTTATAATGAATTCCAGTGGAATGTGCATGCATTCACCAGGTGTAAAAGCAAAGCATAACCCATTGGAGTCATTGGTTGTACACATGCATGAAAATATCATGCAGACATAAAATCAAATGCTCTCCTGAGGCAGAGAAGGAAACAAAGCAGAGATGCTATCTTTAATTTGCTGCCGTCCTATGTTCTGTTATGTTACAGTGCTTTTTTATAGCGTGTTATATACCATTGGTATGATCTCAAAGCACTGTGGGTTGAACGCCCTTGGGGACCGTAGTCTAGGTCAGTGGAGAAAGTTGAGTAGCATATTGTGCTTGGGTGCACTTGATATGTGTGCAGCCAGAGTGGTTTGCACAGGTTGGTTGTGTTCTAATGCTAGGTGTAGTGCAGTGGTTGTGAGAGATCAGTGTAATGTGAGCAACAATGTGGGTGGTCTCTAAGTCTGAATTCTGGCTGCCGTGGTGCCTTTGTAAGAGATTATGTGTGCAGCTATGCCGATTTCTCATGGGGTATAGCTGCGTTCTAACAGACTGTTTAGGTGTTCAATGAGTAGTGTAGGTTTGTGTGCAGGTAGGCCAAAATTGATTGAGGGGTATAGCTGCATTCTATTGTTTGTTGGTGTAAAGTTGACAGTGAGCATATCAGTGGTAATGAGTGTCTTTGATTACCTGGAGGAGGCCTCTGTTTCTGGTTACTTTCGAGGCTCAATGATCAGGCCGTGTCTGTCCTCGTGGTTCACAGTAGTGAATTTGCGAGAGAGATACTCTGGTTGGTGTGTAGTATGCTGGGTTAGCCCGGTTGGACCATTTTCTAGAGGCTCTGTTGTAGGTGTCAGAGGGCCCATTTTCTGGTTCCCTGGTCATAGTTTATGGTGGGACGCTGGGCGGTTCCTAACATGTTTGTGGTTATCGGAAGATTCTGGGGCTCTGTTGTTAGTGTCAGAGATCCCATTTTCTGGGTCCCTGATCATAGTTTACAGCGTGTGGCTGGTTAGTTTCTGACAAGTTTGTGGTTATCGTATGATTCACCAGAGCGCCCAGCCAGGCATAGTCGTTATTACGTCTTCGATGTGGGAGTTCTTGGCCTTACTCCCAGATATGCCTCAGGAAGGCTGTTGAAGGAACTGGAGCAGCATATTAAATATAATTATCCTCTAGTTAACTACAAAAATACCAACGTAAGTGCACGTCATTATACTCCCCATTACTTCTTTTGAATTTTGTTGGTGAATGATTCTGCCAGATCTTTGCATGTATGAATACCGTTTGACTTATCCAAAACGTGTACCTCTACCAGGCCATTAACAATTGTAACAAATATGTTCCTTTGATGTGCACTATTGGTAATTGCTGTTGTTGCAGTTCTTAATGTGCTGTTGCTGCTGCTAGATTATGGTGGCAGCAGTGGTTCTCTAATTGAATTCAAGTCAATCACACAACTGATCTATTTTTCGTTGTTGCAAAAGGTGCATCATTCTATCACCATTAAATAGAGATCATGACACATCAGAGTATTCATGGAGTTGCTTTTTTCACGTAATATAGAAAATAGTGATGTCGATTCTTAACTATTTTACAGTATCAGCTACTTTTATTTTTATTTTCGTCTCCGTGTTTGAACGCAGATGTAATTTGTTCTTCTTGATGCAATCCCATGCATTTCTGGGGTTCATTTCAGAGACGAGTTTCCATGTTTTGAACTTACTCTGCTAGCTAATACAACAATATTGAGCTGACCGACATCTTTTGTAATAAACTCACCAAAAATTGCCTTGGTGGTAATTTTCACAAATTCGGGACCATTATATAAAAATGGATTTCCAATCCATTTAAGTTCAATAAGTATTTTATTATTACAATATTTTCCCTGTTTCTTAGAGTAGTTATTATATTTGTATTATGCTGCTTGCTCTGGTATCCCTTCCATGTTTTATGTTATGTTATGTTATTTGGCATTTATAATGCACTCTATATATCATTGGTATGACCTCAAAGTGCTTGTGGGTTGAACGCCTCGGGCACCGAAGTCCAAAGTCAGTAGAGAGAGTAGGGTATCATAGGGTGCTTGGGTGCACTCATTATGTGTGCAGCTGATGTGATTGCTTGATGGTAGCTGCATCCTAGCATTAGGTGTGGTGGTATCGAGATCAGTTGAATGTGTGCAGTCTGGAGGTTGGATTCTGAGACTGGGTTCTGGCTGCATTCGGCCTGTGTAGGAAGCTTATGTGTGCAGCCAGGCTCAGTTTTCATGGTGTATAGCTGCATTCTAGCAGGGTGTTGAGGTGTTCATGGAGTAGTGTTCGTATGTGTGCAGCTATGCCAAAACTGATCGAGGGTTGTAGCTGCACTCTATTGTGTGTTGATGTAGAGTAGAGAGTGTGCACAGTGAAAGGAGAGGTGAGTGTCTGGGGTGGAGGTTTTATTCTTATGAGCGGCTGTTCCGGATTTCATTTACACGTATTGCGATTGCAGCAATCAGAGTGACCTTATATGTGATTTTAACTGTCACTTTCAGTGGAGTCATTGCGTGGTATCTCCTTGAACGCTTGTCTACGGGTTGCAGGGTCTCAGTGGCCTTAGAAGGTCTTATCAGCATTATGGAAAGAGCCAGGTTTTTAGTGCTTTGCAGAAAGGCCATGTAGTCGTGGGTGTGTCGAATGTGAGAGGGTAGGGAGTTCCACAGAGTTGAAGCCAAAGTTGAGAAGGCGTATCCTCCAATGCTGCTGGAATTGGAGGCTGGAATCACTAGTAAGAGGGCATTTTATGTTCTCTTCCTCGACTTTCTTGATTGACCATCTTCTGCGCTGGGCAGCCCTGACTCCAACCCTCTACCTCCCCACACAAATAGCTACATTTGGGGTAAGCTTCTTGCCATATGGGCTATTGTAAATGTGCACCATGGCACTTTTGTAACTTAAGCTTCCTTTTAAAATCTTGGGCTAATATCCCCGTGATACTAATATTCAGTGAGTGAAGCACCTTCGAGGAAGTTAATTGTTTTGTTTCTTTCACACGTTGGGCTCTGGATCGACTCCCTTGTGCTACTTGCCCTGTTTCATCAAGGCCTTCCATCATGGCGGCCCTGCATTGAGCCTGAAGCTCTGCCTTCCTTTCTTGGCCTGCCCCCCTTTGATTGGCTGGCTTGGCATTTTTTTAGCCAATACCAGCAACCGGGAGGTGGGAGCCAGCCCGTAGCACTAATACCCGGAATGAAGGCCCCTGCCTGCTTCCTGTCCACTACCGCAATGCTGCCAGACTCTTGCATTTCGCTGCCCTCCTGTTGTATGCATGTGATGCTTGTATGCCTGACACTTGTATCTTGTTGTCCCCCCTGTTGTATGCATGTGATGCCTGCATGCCTGATTCTTTCATCTCGCTGTCACCCCATTGTATGCATGAGTTGCTTGTATGCCTGACACTTGTATCTCGCTGCCCCCCCCTGTTGTATGCATGTGTTGCCTGTATGCCTGACTCTTGTATTCCGATGTCCGCCAGGTTGTATACATGTATGCCTGACTCTTGTATCTCACTGTCCCCCCTGTTGCATACATGTGTTGCCTGTATGCCTGACTCTTTTATGTCACTGTCCCCCCTGCTGTATGCCTGTGTCTCCTGTATGCCTGACTCTTGTATTTTGCTGTCCCCCCATTGTATGCATGTGTTGTCTGTATGCCTGACTCTTGAATTTCGCTGACCCCCGTTGTATGCATGTGATGCCTGTATGGCTGACACGTGTATCTTGCTGCCCTCCCTGTTGTATGCATGTGATGTCTGTGTGCCTGACTCTTGTATTTCGTTGTCCCACCTGTTGTATGTATGTGTTACCTGTAAGCCTGACTCTTGAATTTCACTGCCCCAGCCTGTTGTATTCATGTGGTGCCTGTGTGCCTGACTCTTGTATTTCGTTGACCACCCTGTTGTATGCATGTGATGCCTGAATGCCTGTCTCTTGTATTTCGCTGCCCATTTGTGTTTGATTCAGTGCTTGCTGGTAGGAGATTGCCATTGAGGGAACTTGGCACAATATTCCTGCGACTGACGCCAATAATCAATCTGGATGTAATGTATCTGGTATTGAGAAGCGAAGAAAGGGAGTTAAAACCCTGAGAGTGTACATTAGCTAACAAAATCCTAATTGGAATGGAGGTAATTTAAACAGCATAATTCACTGTTTTCTCTACATCCTCCATGACATCACTATTAATAATTGGTGTTCTTTAAGAAACATTTTTATAACTCAAGAAATCATAGGATAGACCCCCAGCTCTAAGTTTAAGCTCCTGGAGTGTGGTATGTTTTGACCCACTTTTGCTCTGCGATGCGGCATCACTGTGTTATGATGGTGCCAGAAAACATCAAAATGGCTGCAAAACCCTTGTGCGTGCCAAAACCCCTGAAAATCGAGCTTTGCTAAGCACAAAAAGAGGGTTACCCAATCTGCCAAGCATGTTGTCAGCGGCGGAACAGAGATCTCACTCCTGAAATATGTCACTGGGCTACACAACAAGTAAAAATGGAGTACAGAAGGAAAAAGCAGTGTTGCTAAATGAAAACCCAAAATCTTGCTTTAAATCTCTTCTTTGGTGCTGAAACTGCAGAATGCCGCTACAAAACACCCTCAAACATCCAAAATTCTTGCTGGGTGCTACAATTCACTTAGTTCAAGAAATAATTGTGAACTTGCAAGGTCCTGAAAAGCTGAAAGCATAAAGGGATTTCCACATAAAAGATGGCCTGTCTGTGGATTTCAAAAATCTCTGTGCAGCAGTGGACTGCTGAGATGACAGCTGTCAAGAGCCTGCCTGATTAAACTTTAAACATGTATAAACTGAAATTAAATGTTTGCAATCTAAGAGGCTTGTTACTGAGAGTAACCATCTTGTAATTGTTTTGATCCCATGCTTTAAAATCTTGAATCAGAATTCTAGCTGCTATTTTGAAATCACAAGTTTGTTTTAAGCTAGGGGAAATGCAACAGAATTAACTATTAAATCAAGCCTGGCTAAAAGGTACCAAACTGGAATATCAGATTTCCTCACAGAAGGATGGTCTTTCCCTCCAGCAGGATATTACACCAAGGCGGTAATTATAGGGTTTGGAAAGAACCTGGTCTACAGAGGCAAAAGGGAACAATGAACAGCTGCTGCTAAGGAAATGCGAGGTGTGAGGACTGTCATAAATGGCCTCTGCCAAGAGCAAAGAGGGAGGAGACTGATTCTGGACTGCAGGGAGACAAAAAGAGGCAGATCCAAACAACCATCTGCGGCTGAACCTTCACAAAGAACACTTTTTTAAAAGACTTATAATTTGCCAGTTAAAATTGGGAAAAATATATTAGTAATAGATTTGTGAATCTAGATTTTGACTGCACGTTTCAAGAGGCGGAAAAATCGTGTGACATGTTCTGGAGAGAAACAGTGTTTTTGCCCAGTGCATTCTAAAGATAACTTTAAAAGCCATTCTGACAGCTTGACAGTCAATTCTGTTTTCTCTTTTGTTTGCTGGGGGAAAGTGGGATTGATATTTGTTTGAATTTTGCCATTCCTGAATACCTGCTCTCTCCTCCTATCTCTTTACATTGCCTATTGGGGAGTTGAGGAGTGTGCAGGAGGAACCTTTTACCACAGTGTTATTTGATCAGAACACACACACAAAAGTATTATTTCTGTGCTGAATTGTTTTGCTCACTATTAGTCCTTGTGTATTAAAGAGATTTTTCTGTTACCTCATCCCATTGGTGAATATTGTGTATCCATTAAAACAGTGTGATTAAATTGTAAATCCTTAATAAATATTTTAACTTTGCAAACCAGCCTGATTCCTGGTTCAGTGTGACCGGGGGGTTCCAGGAGAGGGGCGTGATATGAGTGGTATATCGTTCAGAATAAAGAACTTTTAGACCAAAATAAATAAGGATTTCAGTTGTGCATTACACGCTAGGCGTTGACTTGGGTGTTTGCCGGATTGAAATCACTTAAAGCTGCACAGTGGGTTTACCATCCATATATCTTTGATAACCCATTATATGTTTTATTTGAAACAATAGCTCCTATCATTTTGCTTGTAGATAAAGTTGAGAAACATCACTTAAGGTCTGCCTTTGTTCTGTTGGTCCTACATGTCACTTGGTGCATTTTGTTTAGGTACATATAGGTCAAGGCAATTATGCAGTCAATATTCAGTTTTTTTTTATATATTATTCATATGCATCCTTTTTGTTTACAGGGGACTATGGTCTCTCCTGCAATGACTCTCTTGATCAAAGAGACTGACCCTATTCCTTGGACAAAATTAAAAGAAAGGAAACCTGTCTCATGGACCCAATCCCACCTTGATTCTATTGGTCCCATCACAATTTAAATTTAATGCTGATACATTTACTAAGTGGTCAGTGTGATTCACTTACGTCTAATAGATGTGTAATTTGTTGGTCTTCAGAGTAGGTAATTCGTGTTGAGTAGCTGGGTCCACTGCTAATTTTACATGTGATGATGGAAACATGCATGGTTGACTGTCCAAATCTTTTACCCAGTGGACTTGTTTCTGAAATATGATTTTATAAGATTATAATTACAATTGTTCTATTATAATGAATTTAATACCAACGAGCTGTTTCTAACCATGGGATCACGATTCAAACCTGTATGGCGCTGCACTGCGTTGCCTTGTCTCCAAAACAAACACGTTGCCCCTGAGCTATCCTTCCTCACCAACATTGAATATAAGTATACTCAAAGTGGTCGAACATCATGTATATTGGCAAGCATTCTGTACTATATTTCATCTATATACAGATTCCCACTATAGTTATACGTTTAAAATCATGATCTGCTCTGCGACTGCCGTGGGAAGTTGTTCAGGAACTGACAAGCATACAGTTGTTGAGCATCAATGTGTCAGTAGATATTATTACCCACAAGGTCATAGGTGTTTAGTTATATCCAATATGCCAGTGGCGAATAGACCTATGTCAAAATCGAGTGCAACTTAGAAAGTACTAGAGATTTGTATTTTAACTGACATAAAGTATCTTCAAAGTCTTGGGCTGGAACAGACCATATGGGCTCTTATTCTGCAATTGCTACTATAATATGAATCTGTGTTACAAAACATGAACTCTGTTTCCCCAGTATGTGTCTCATACCCTGAGATTACACCAAATGATGTGCTCTCTGTAAAAATCTGTTTTTATTTTGTTTTTCTTTTAGGTCATATGCCATAATAGTCATACCATTGTCAGATAAGCACATTTTGATATTCCATTTTATTGATTGAGTAGGAATTGATGTTTTGGGATTTTCTTAACTTAATCACAAATGGAGCCAGTTAACTTTCAAATATGAGGAGGACCTCAGTGTAAATCACCTGCATTAATAGGGAATGAGTCCACTAGTGGCAGGCAATCAGATTCTGGTAAATAGATTGGACATCTGAGAGTTAGTTATCCCTGATGCTATTCATTGCATTACATTTCAAGAGACCAGTAAAGATTCTCAGCAGACGTTCAAAAGAAAGAAGGAATTACTCTTCATTATGATGAAATAATTGATGATGTTGAATGTTACAATCTTTAATAAAGCCTCCTTTTGGTGTTCATAGTTTGTAATCTTTTGTCAAAGCTTTAAACATAACGTTCTATCACTGTTTATTAAGGCTATTGACATAGAGGTGAAATATAATGTGGCGTTCTTATTTATTTTTCCAAAGGTCATTCGAGTAGAGTTTACCCATAATGCTCGGGTCTGTCACGAGTTTAATACTGAGCTGAATATGGCCATTCACATACCGTTCCATACTGGAGGCAATGGTTTGTACATCCAACAGTTATTTGGACAAGCCCTGATGCTTTCCCATTTGCTAGATTGATTGTTCAAACTACCTCATCCACTATACACTGGCCAGTGAGCATGGCGTTGTGTAAGCTTGTATAAATATATTTTGATATTTTTATCTCATCAGAAGAATCTGCCAGGGTTTATCTGTCAAGAAAATAATATCTAAATGTATTGCCTACTTTCTCTATGATTCTATTCTTTATTGGATGAAATACTGAAATAATCAGATGGTGGCCTTCATTTTGGATATTCGGGTAGACAGTAGTTATCCACACTTTTGCACTAACTCATAAATGATATTTTTCGGAGTAAAAGCTTGTCTTTCAATCCTCTCCAAAATGTGGCCTGACCTTTGTTGTAGACCTTGCAAATTTCAAGGAGACTACTTTCTTAATTCTGTATTGTGTACTACCACTCCTATGATCTTCTCAATTATGTTAGCACATTTAATTTTCTATTTGCCTTGTGCAGGTGGTAGGTGTATGGCTATCTCCAGGATATAGACGTTTGTAGGTGTCCCATGTAATGACTGGATAAGCTGACTCATCTTTGTTATTGAAAAATATATCCATCTGTTAACTAAGTAACAATCTCAGAATGTATTAATAATGAGTGATCACAAGTCAATCTTGAAAGATTTTCCATGCTCCCGGTTCATTCAAGTTTAAATTTTACAAACAGCTAGAATGATCACTCTTATGTTTGGCATCTTTTTTAGAACAGGCCACTGGAAGGATTAGAATAACATAACAATGGATACAATCAAATCTTGCATATATGTTATGCTTATGGGAGTAAAGGGTGAAACCTGAGTTATCTTGGAAAGTTTTCCTCCCAATGCTGTCCGAATTTCATTCCCACCTAATGATCCTATAGCAGATTAATCTATTATGAATTCAACCTGGTACCTTTATATAATTTTGTTAGTTGGTCATTTCAATTTCCTGCTAAAATAGATGGCATGGAATACTTTTGTCAATTCTCTGAGGTGCTGGAAGTAGCAATTAGGAGAAATCTACATTAAGCCCACATATCATTGCCTTTGCTATTTGCCCTTGCTTTGTTTTCATCATTGCTGTAGATCAGAGGCTAGGTCTCTCAGTTTTATTTTTAAGAAATTCAAAACCTCTGTTTATGGGACAAGAATATCTGTGAATATAAGTTCTTTAGTTGAGATATGAATCATTGGTAATGTCCATGGTGTGCACAACAGCATCCGCTCTGTAAAGTAATATAGGTCTTCTGTAGACAGAAGATGATACAGCATTTATGTTTAAACATTTGCAATATTTCTTCTTTCTTTCTCTTTCTGAGGTGGTCATTAACATTCCATGCAGTGGTATTTAATTCTCTTGACACGTTTTGCTAATATATGCATTTCTTAGCTAGTGTTGAAGCTGTCATTAGTGTGAAGAAATCGTTCCCATAGTATACATTAGAAAGACTTCCTACAAGCATTATTCCTTTCCTTTTGTAATCTTTTCAGCTGCCTCTTGGGAACCCCATTATTTAACTGTCCCCACCACCCTGTCACTGTACCCCTGACTGGACCTTGAGGGGCCATATCCTCTCAATGTAGGACTTCTCTCATCAACGGTTTTAGGTCTCTGGCACCTATTAAAAGTGTTCTGTTGAAGAAAATACTTTTTCTGGCCGATCATTATTATTTTTTTTATTGAGAATTTGTAAGGTGCCGCCAATACATCAAAAAGTGTTTCCAGGCGCCAATAATGTAGGGAAATATCACAATGTCTTCCCCTCCACATCTGCTGCTTCAAATCTGTGGTTTCACTGCGTGGTGAAAGAATTAGTGGCCAAAGAAATGATGCTGCTCATTCCCAGAGATGGAAGTGGCATAACCACTCTTCCCTGTTGCCTCCTTTTCCCGCCATTACATTTGTTTTTGATCCAGTATAGTGGATGGAGGAGAAGTAAAGGTCTAGCAATGGCCATCGGCCAAAATATATTGATATTTTTGAAGATTTTCAGCACATGGTGATCAGCGCCATGATGAAAAGTACTGCTCCCAGTTGCGACTTCCACCCTGTACAATGCTTTTAGTTTTAGCGAGCTTCACTGCAGCATGCACAGGTGAAGTAGGCCAGGATGTCTCCCTGCATCAAATGTGCAGTCGTATAGTGCACAGATATGGTGCCAGGTTGCCTGAGGTCATGCTTTACCCATACCCATTGCCCATAATATTCCATAGTTTGAACGTGGCAATGCCTAGCAACATGATGGAATGCTCTATAGTATATGTGCTACCAAAGATAGAGAGCGTGTCTTGGATAGCATAGAGGGAGTCTCTGGGGCTTTTCTGTAAGACAAAAGCTCACTATTATTGCAACAGTTTCACTTGCCATCTAAGATGAAAATGTGCCATTAAATGGCATTAGATGGCATTAATGAGCGCTAAGCTCATTAATGCCATCAAACCTTTCCTAATCAAAGATAATTGCCTTTCTATTGCCAGAGCCGCCATTGGAGCCAAACTAGATTATTGTAATGCACTATTGGCTGGCACCTCCAACTCCAATCTCAATAAACTCCAAACAACACAGAATAATGCACTAAGAGCAGCTCTCAATATACCAAAAAGGGACCACATCGCGCAAGCCAGAAAGGCAGCACACTGGCTACCTGTGAAAGAGCGCATTACATTCAAAATACTTACCACCGCACACAAATGTATCAACCTGTCTGCACCCTCATATCTGTCTGATACGCTAGCCAGATCTCACTCCATCAGACCAACTATGCAATGCCACACCAAACAACTTAGGGTCCCACGCATCAAATGAGCTAGAGCAGGTGGAATAAGTTTCCCTTACATTGCCCCTAAGCTGTGGAACGTACTAGCTAGCATGCTCTGAGCAGAAACCTCTCTCACTGCCTTCCGAAAAAAGCTGAAAACCACCTTGTTTAACTAATTCCTTTTCCTTCGTGTCGTTTACTCTCCTCCTCCTCTCCTCCTCTCCTGTAGCTACTACTCTTCTCTTGCAACTAAGTAATGACTTCACTGTATGTACAACAAGTCATTTTCATATCTGTAACAAGCGCTGCGATGCCCTTTGGGCTGCCTGTGCGCTAAACACATGCAAATAAGTAAATAAATAAATAAATGTTAACGTTTCTGATATTTTCATGTATGGCAGTACATGCCTTTTCGTTTCTAGACAGAAAAAGTGAAAACGTAACCACGGCATGTGAATTAGTGCATTCATGCTGCAGAATACTGGCTCCATTATTGGCACAGCATAAGTGTATACATACATACTCATCCAGTCCAATGGATACATAAATACATAATCCAGGCAACATTGAGAGAATACGTGACAAAGAAGAACATTTTTACCGGGTCGCTTCTGTTTGAATGGATTACTAAAATGTTGAGTTTGTGAAAAGATCGTTGAAGATGGAACCTTTTTGAATAAAGTGATAATTTATTCTTTAGCAAAAAAAAGGATGACCCTTTATCTGCTAAAAAAAAAATTGAGGGTACAGGCACCGGAAATTAGTCTTTAATTGCGTGCATATTCTCTCTATTGTATTTAGGGAGCCTATGTGTGAAAAGATGAACCTCTGTTCAGTATGATTTTACAGGGATAGAATGAGGGTCAATAGCCAGGGTTTCAGTGGGTAAGTATTGTCACCTGTAATGTCAATGAAGATACATTGGAATGCAATACTTGAATGTAGGAATTGTTATTTTGTTATAATGTCTTTGCTTTTCACAGCACCCATGTGAATAGAGAGATCAATGTCCTTACAATTAGGGCACACCCACCCTTATTATGAACAACCCTGATATCCCTGTCAGTAGAGGCGTTGAGCCACAGTTCTGAATTAGCAGGCCCACAGTAACTGAGATGCACACAGGACAACCCTTAAGCAATAAGCCCCGAGCCAATACGCCTCGGCTCCTACGTACAGGCCCAAGTGAACAGGGGCGTTGCTAGGGGGGGGGCTAAGGGGCCTATAGCCCCTGATCTTTTGGTTGTAGCCCCGGATAGAATCTCAGGAGCTACAGCCAAAAGACTAGCTAGCCCCCAGTCCCAACAGTTCCGACATCAGCTTAGCCCCAGGTCTTTTCCAGACCTAGCAACTCCCCTGCAAGTGAAGCAGAGAAATTAGAAGAATACTGAACTGTGAGCTGCTGATTAGTCTGTTTTCAGTGTCAGTGTAGATATCGTCTAGCCACTCCTCCATGGCTTGATTGCCAAACAAATTAAACGTGATAGTGGAGACTCTGGCAAAGCTTTACGAATCGTCCGGAAACGTGGCAGCTTCAAGAATGGACATGCTGGTATCAGCAGAAGAAATCTGCGGCATGTTTTGGAAGAAGGGGATGCAAGATTAAACGACAATTAACTGTGTAGCGAAAATGGATTGAAGAAAAGCGGGAAAAGAAACGCTGCAAAGAGGAACAGGAATGCGAGATGCAGCGCGTTAAACCACTGAGTTAAGGGATTCACAGGCTCATAACGGCCACATTGTAGCCAATCGTGGGCGCTGTTACAAACAGGGTACTAATCACCAGAAGACAATGTAAATAACTTTTGCTGGTCACATTCTGTACAAAGAAAACAAGATATTTACCTAACAATCATCACAGGGATTGAGGAAGTTCACTTTTTGTGAACGCATTATTATGAAATCTATATATGAGTAATGGGTTGAACCAGGACAATGGACATTGCCATTACAGTGAATGGTACTTACAACAAAACCTAATTTCCTATGCATGTTTAGCAGTGTGTTTTCATTAGTGAAACATCTGTTCCATTGCTCTCAGTGAAGCAAGTCGATGTGAGTACAGTCAATAGGCTTGGCTATATTTAGAAATCAAACTTTATTATGGAACCTAGTTTTCATCTCAATTAACTCCTATGATATCACGGGGAAGTCGGTATACCCTTTAGGATGAGGGAAATACACCTCAAACGTCTAGTGTGTAGCAATTTGCAGAAAGCAGGTTGTGAAATTCCTGAATAGGGAGACACTGTTCCCTGATAGAAAATCGATTCCAACAAATGTAGAAATGCCAAGACTTTTCTCCAAGGGACAATACCCTAGCTGTCATTCCTGACTCAATTCAAAGTCATATTAAATTGTGCCCAAAACTTTCAAAATAATCGTTCATTTTAAATGACAGATTTTTGTTTTAAAATGTGGTGTCCTGGCCACAAGCATCTGTATGTTTCTGTCACCATGGCCAGCATTACTAGAATATTAGTAACCCAATATTCTCACTATATATGAATGGCATTTAAGCTGGGTTACTCTCTGCTAATACTGACATGCCCAAAATCAACAATGGCTATATCCCTCCATTACTGTATGCAGATGAGAACAGAGATGATACACTTCTCATGGCTCGGACCCTCTGTGCCTTTCAATGCTCAGCCACGGCATAGTGCATACATTGATTTTATGAGTCCTTTAGACTTGAACATTAACCCTATGAAATCAGCCCTAATGTTCTGTACTGTGACAAAAAGAAAGATTCCTTAGTTAATTCCATTTTTTATTTGTATTGTTTAAAGCGCTGACCTGGCTCGAGAGCAGCTCAGCGTTGTACAGAGTGTGGGTAGCCAGCATTTGGGCTTCCACCTTTTAGCAGTAGCGCAGTACTGTGAACTCTGCATCAGTATGTGCAGTCATTTGTATTAGTCCTAGGTCAGGTGTTGTTGAAAGAGCCATGTTTTGAGAGATTTGCGCAATTGGAGAATTGTGGGGATATACCGAGCCCAGCCCCAAAACATGTTCCAGAAAGTAGGTGTATGACAAGAGAAGGATTGTTTGCAGGTTCTCTCCTTGCGGACAAGCTGCGATTCAAGCCAGGTGGTCGTTTTGTTTAGCGAGGACTCTGTACCACCAGATATGTGGAGCTTATAAAGTGTTATTTATTCCAAACGCAAATGGCAGAGAAGGTTCAGTTCATTGTGGACGGCTGAGGCGTTTCGAGAGGCAAATTCTCTTCTTCATGAGCCATAGATCATAGAAAAGAACTAAAATGTAGAGAATGTAAAGAAAATATAAGTAAACAAAAATCAGGATTGTGTAGCTATAAGGTCAATGCCACAGTCTGCACGCGTCAGCCGTCCACAATGAACTGAACCTTCTCTGCCATTTGCGTTTGGAATAAATAACACTTGTTCTTACAATTGACTGTATTATTATAAATGGTCTAACCTGTTTTCTAATTGAACATTCTGATTATGAATTGCTAACTGGTTTCCTTAAACTAATATTTAGGCGTCGTTTTGACGCAATATAAAGGTGTGCAAGGGACGGGAGGGTTCCAGTTTGGATCCTCTTTTTTTCTTTTCTATATATTTGTAACCCTGTGCCAGTGCCGCTTTTCCTCCCCCGCACCCAGAAATCTTTAACTGTTGATCTTAAAGCTTGTAACTCCTTAAACTACAGAACTTAGAGTGTGAACCTTTATTCCTTTCTGTTTGTTAGTTTTTTACTGGAAAGGCACACATTAGCAAGCAAGCTGTAATGATGCAGTAGCCAATAGGGACTATGTATTGCTTTATGAGCTCTTGCAGGCCTCAACAAGTGCGGATAATTCTCAATATTGATAAAATGAAATCTTTATAGCAAGATATGGTTTACCTCTATGGGGCCTGGAAGATCTTCAGCAGTTGCATGCAACCGAAAATAACTTTCTCCAGCATGGGGTCTGGCATGGATTCACATGCTCATGAATATTCCCGTCGTCAGGCCGGGAATCCTCGGTATAGTAAAAAATCAGTATCAGTTTTGTTTCTGACCTGTCTTTCTTACTATTAACCAATCACTGGTCTCTGGGTCATACTGCCCCCAGCCAATGACTGCCCTCTCCCTAAGCCCCGCCTCTGGAAGCCAACCTCAGATTTTTACCGCACGTTCAAGTGTTGCCACACATCTGGAATTGGACCTAGGGTTTCTTGCTGATGATTTAGTTTTAGAATAAGTACTGCATTGGCTCAGAATAAAAAATAATGGTGATGCGACTTTAACACAATTAATTATTTCCTATCTATTGCCCCATTCACGTGACAAGGTTATTCCTTGGTTTGGTCTAATAAGTACATACCTCAGTAAGATAAATACTCACACTCACTTCACTGATACAGTTCTAGTTAGTAGGAGTAATTGTACCAAAGTGAAAACCATCATAAACTATGAATGCAATCTCAGTGAGAGATGCACAAATTAAACAAACCTTACAATAAAATCTAAATGATCCTATCAGCAAATAATCTCGCAGGATATTTAGAGTGGAGTGACTTGCTCAAGGATACGTCCCTCATAACTTGAGCAAGATTAAATTGTCTACCACTAGGAGCCTTAGCAGCAAAATGGACAGGTGAGACAGGAAATCGTAATTGCCCACTATATCGAGCCCCAATAGAAGATCTCCTTGATTTTCTGTTTTTTTGTTTGGTTTATCAGAGAACCAGACAAACTTAATTAAAGTTGGTTCTGAATGAAACACATATTTGAAATGCTCTAAGTATTAGGAATTCATGTTTTAAACAAATGATGTTACCACCTTTTTAAATAATCTGTATGTAATTATCCAATTGTATGTTAGCTATTTTATTGTATTTTTTCTTTTCTGCTCATCATCTGCCATACTATGTCTTATGACTAGTTTTTTACTAGGAGTATGCATTGACCGAACTGAAGCAAAATGTATTATTTTTTCTGTGATGATTAATCTGTTGGTTATTCTGTATTATAATCATTTTTATATATTTATGTATTTTTTATTTCTTGTGTTTTTACTCTTATGGAACACTGGATTCTGAATAAAACGAGATGGTGATGAGTAACCAAATATGGGGATTATTCTTCAATTAGTGATGAAAAACGCATCTCCTCAATGACATGATGGCATGAACAATTTGCCTTTTTAAAAATAGTTTTGCCTATTTTGATGCAAAGTTATCTGGTGAATTTATGGGATTGCAATGTTCTCATATTTTATTTCATTTTCAAGGTGGGCAATTTAACTTAACATACACTTGGAGGCAATGGAAGGGGCATAAGCCAATCGCACTGAAAATCCTCTTTACAATACAGGGCTGCAAGATTGATTGCATATGTTATTAATGTACCCCATTAGGTTAAATGTATGGACATTTTTGTTAAAACCATTCTTTCTTTACAATACAGTTGTACATTCAAAGATGGTTAAGCATTGAGGCAGCCACCTCCAGAAAATGAGGTTTGTTTTGGAATGTTTTTTATAAAAAATTATAATATGTTGAAGTTAAATGGGAAAGTCATACATTTTATTATTGTATGTGTATGCTTAGATATATATACTGTATCTTTTTCCTTTCCTTTTTTTTAATGTTTTGTATGGTTTCTGGAACAACATACTTTACTTGATCTGATGTGGCACAGTGTCTAACGTGCCACCTCAAGTCAAGTTTGTTGTCCCAGAAACAATACAAAACATAAAGCGAAAAAGGATTGTAAATGTGCCATGCTAACAGTGATACATATGTTAACCGCAATTCCTGCTAATAATCAAATAATACTATGTTTCCACTGACGTAAATATTGAGATGACAGGGATGGCAATTCAAATGTGTTCTGTGAAGCTATGTCCTGTGGACTTTTTGGATGTTGACAATAGTGTGTTCCTCCATTGCTGGCCCACCACTGACTCCACTGCTTGGTCCTGCCCCCCTGAAGTGCTGCATTGGTCACGTGTCCATCACGTGACTACTTCTGCAGGAAGTGCTTCAGGGACTCGAGCTGATGCTCGGTGACTAAGATCTGTGGTTACCCATCACCCTCATCTTCAGCCTTTGTCTACTCACACCTGTGATTCTTGTAATCTATGTTTTCCCCTATTTCACCTGACACTCTTCCTTCGTACAACTTTGGTCTTCTTAATGCTTGCTCTGTCTGCAATAGTCTCACTCCATTCTTGACCTTTTTGTTTTGTTTTAATATACACCTTCTCTATCTTAGTGAGACCTGGATCACTCCAGACACCTTTACTCCTGCACTTTTTCATACTACTGCCACCCATTTTTCGCATACTCCCTGCCCCTCTGGGTGCAGTGGTGTTATTGGAATTCTCTTTAACTCCTCCTGGACTCGGCCACCTCCGCCCTAGCCTTCCTATCTTTACTTCTTTGGAGTATAACTTTTCCTCCTTTCTAATACTTTTCCTGTCTCACTCCTTACTATCTAGTGACCTTCTGAGCCATTTGCTGATTTTTACCAATGACCTTGATCTTCTTCTTCCTTCTCTTCTTCAATCATCTTTGCCCTTATTTCTTCTTGGAAACTTTAATCTTCCTCTTCTTACCACCTCTACTTATTCTTTGCTCTTATCACTCATTGATTCTTATCACTTATGTTTCGTCCCTATACTCCCGTCCCACCAATCTGGTCCCTGTTTCAATCTATTGTATTCATCATTTGCCCTTTCTGGTTCTGTTTCTGCTCACACTCTTTATTCTTCGGATCATCATCTACTTTGTTACTTTGTTTCTCTGTTCTCCACTCTCTTCATCTCTGTCCCCTCTACCTGTATCCACAGAAACATTCGACAACCAAACATATGGTATATTTGTTCATATTTTGGCTGTACAAAAATGTTGTACAGCAGAAAATTTCGAACAAATACACCATATGGTGCCATAATAGCGAACAAGGGGAGTTGGGGCTGCGGGGGTGTCCCCCACACCTTTATTCACTATAACATCATCAGTGGGTTGCAGGGGTGACCCCCAATCCCTATACAATAAAGTTTTAAAAAAGGACCCTGCAGTGCCGGTTCCCGACCACTTAAGTGAAAGGAACTGTGGGAACTGCTGTTGCAGGGGGACAGGGGAGTCAGCGGCACGAACACAAGTTGTGCTGCCAACTTATAAGTAGGGGAGTAAGGTGGGAGTGCAGGTAAGTGGATGGGGAGGAAATCATGCATGATTTCACTCCGGCGTGCTTTTCAAATTTGACATTTTCGAATTTGTGTTTTCGCGCCTCAGTGACATCACGTACATCCCCCTCTACACACAACCACTTTTACTAATCGTAAACTTGGTTCTTTTAACTCTAACTAATTCCTTTGTCTGTTGCATTCCTCTCTTCTCTCTATCCCTACCTTTTCCTTTCTTTCTCCTGACGACACTTCAAGCTCTCCTCATTACACTTTTTTGTCTACTGGTGATTCTTCTTACCCAGTCATCCCTTTTCACCCACCTGCACATTCTTCCAACCCAAGCTTTCCCCAGCTGTTATTTCTCTCTGCTGCCATTTGTGTAAAGCTGAACAGTGTTAGACAAAGTCTCATTCTTCAGATGATCTCTCTGTTCTTTCTTCTTTACACTACTCTTACGATCTTGCTTTGCTTACTGCAAAAAAATCACACTTCTCTGAACTTACCATTTCTCTTTCACATCATCCTTGTCACATTTTGCAACTTCTCCATACAATTATGAACCCAAACCACTGGATCCTCTCTTTTCATCCCCTGACTTTGCAAACTACATCTAATGTAGCTACTCTTATGTCCCACTTTTCTACTCCTTCCTTTCTCTGTTCCTCTCCTGCTACTCCACCTCTTCACTCACTATCCTCTTTATCTTCTCTTTTTTATCTTGATACTTCTGCTTTTTCTTTCTTGTGCTCATCCCCCTGATTCCCCTGCTGACTCCCTGCCCTCTAATCTTATTCCCAAATCTATCCTCATTATCTCCCCTATCTTACCTCCCTTATTAATTCTTGTTTTTCTAAATCCTGCTTTCCTTCTCTGTTGAAGCCTGAAATTATAATCCCGATCTTGAAGAAACCATATCAGCATCCTTATATCTCTGCTAACTTTCAGCCAATGTATCTTCTTCGATTTCTATCAAAATGTCTTAAAAATGTGGCTTACTCAACGTTTCGGCCTCTCAATCTTTACTCTCTGTTGCATCCTCTTCATTCAATCTTCTCATTCAACTGAAACTGCTTTGTCACGCATTTATTATGCTCTTCTCACAACTCGTCCCTCTAAATTATCTTCTATCCTTATTCACTTGGATCGCTCAGTGACTTTTGACACTGTCGACCACTCTCTTCTGATTTCCTCCCTCTCCACTCCTGATTTATCTGGTTAGGTTCTTAGGTGGTTTCGCTCTAATCTTTGCAAGTGCTCTTACCTGGCTATGTGGCTGGAGACATTTATCCTTCTAATCCTCTTATTTGTGGTTTTCCTCAAGGATCAGTTCTTGATTTTTGCTTTTTTTTTTAACTTTACGCTTCCCCTCTTCTGCCATTATTTCCTCTTTTTACCTTTATTTTCATCTTCATGCCAATGATGCAAAGATTTTTTTCCTTCTTTCCTTTTGATGATACTTTACATTTTATCTTCTCTAGCTGTCTCTCTGTTATTCAAAATTGGATGTACTCACATTTTTTCCACCGAAATCCCTCAAACTCAGAACATATTTTTACCTGACACTGCGATTCCCCACTTTATCTCCTTTCCTTTCCTTCTCCCCTTCCTGTCTTCCATGTTCTCCATCTGCTCGCAATGTGAGTGTAATCTTTGACCCCTTGCTGTCTTTTTCCTCACAGGTTTTTTCTACTGCTCGATCTCGTTGAATATTTGTTGTGCTCAGCATTATCTTTATTTTCATGCCACTAAGATTATTCATTCATGTTTGGTCTTTGCTCATATTGACTATTGTTCATCTCTTCTTTTTGATCTTCCCATCTTTTTCCTCTCTGTTCTACTTATTATTATTATCATTCTGTCCATCTTCTTTTCTCTCCTCTTCCTTGACCTTCGATCACATCTTCTTTGCTTTAGATATCTCTTCTTCCTCTTTAGTCTCATCTTCGTTTTCATGTTCTATCAATTGTCTTTAATTGTACCTATGGTCTTGTTCCTCCTTATTTTTCTTCACTTATGTCATTATATGCCCCTTCCCATCCCCTTCACTCCCAAGGTCTGTTCCTAAATCTCCAAGTGAATTTTTTGTTCTTCTTGCCCCGAAACACTGCAACTCTCACCATCTTTCTATTTGTTCTTCCTCTCTGTTTGCATTTTTCAGTCTAATCATGAAGTCCATCTTCTATCTGTTTTTCTAACAATTAAACTTTATCTATAGCCCCTCTTCTGTTTTTCATCTGGGATGTTTTTTTCATTATTTGTCAGTACCAGCACTTTTGGCGAAAAGCGCTATATGAATGTAATAAAAATACAAATACTCAGTGATACAGGCACTGTACAGTTACTGTACAGAACTCTTATGGAGTTGCAAAATGACCAAAAGAATATCATAATCATTATATTCTACAAAACAAATTGAATGTCTTTACCTCAGTATGTCATAATGAAATAGGAAGAACATATATATTATTTTCAGCCATTCAATTTGCTTCCAGGCATAACAGAAAACACATATTTCATGTTGTTCCACTCGCCTGTTTTGCATGTGTAGAGACCATCACAAATAGAAGTGAAAATACTGTTTTAGTTCCACATGAATAACCCAATGCATGGATAAGTCATTACATCTCCCAGCTTAATCTCCACACTGAATCTGTTGTTTGTCTTCCTGACCATCAGTCCTGCTTCAGAGCTGCCAGTAGCATGGAAACTGGTCTCCTGAACATCTGTGAAGGCCTGCTCTCCAACCTTGATTCTAACACCCCCTGTGTTCTCATCTTGCTTGATTTCTCTTCTGCCTTTGACGCGGTCAACCATGCCATCCTGCTCAAATGTCTGTATGATACCCTTGGTATCACTGTTCAGGCCCTGGCGTGGCTGACTTCTTTCCTCTCTGACCGACCCTTCCAGGTCCAACTTGGGTCCTTCCTCTGCAAAATCTTTTTCTCTACCTGTGGTGTCCCCCAGGGGTCTAACCTCTCTCCCTGGCTGTTCAACCTATACGTGGCACTTTGTGCCCACCGCATTGCTGCTCTCTGCCCCAACTTTCAGTGCTATGTGGATGACACTCATCTCATTTTAAGGCTACCTTTGGCCACCTCTTCTCCTTCTCTCATCTGACTGTCTGTATGCTATCCAGGAATGGTGTGCCGCCAATGACCTCTGCCTTAATGCCAGTAAGACTGAGATTCTCCTCATCGGCACACCCGCTTTCTCCTTTCCTTTCGCTCTCTGGCCGTCCTCTCTTGGCCCTCCTCCTGCTCCCACCTGCGAGGCTAAAAGCCTTGGGGTCATCTCGACTCCAAACTCTCCTTCTCTCCTCACATCTCTGACATCTCTAAGAAGTCACTCTACCAGCTGCACCTCCTCAGAGCTATTCTTCCTTTCCTCTCCTTCCCCCAGAAGCTCAATGTCTCCAGAGCTCTGGTTCTCTCTAGGCTGGACTACTGCAACAGCCTCTTTCTAAATCTGCCTGCCTCTACTCTCTGCAGCTCATCCAGAACAGGACTGTGAGACTTGTCCTTGGCCTCAAGCCCAGGGATCGTATCTCTCCAGGACTGAAATCTCTGCACTGGCTCCCAGTGGCTGTGTAGATCAGGTTTAAAACCCTCTGCATTGCCCACAAGGCCTTCTGGGGCCTGGGGCCTCAATACCTTCAACTTCCCAAATATCTTCCTTCTTGAGCTCTTGGCTCATCTGCCTCCAAATCCCTCCGGGTCAGTTGCTTCTCCAAGCAACAAGTTGGTGGTAGATCTTTCTTCGGCTGGTGTCTCCCTCTTGAACAGCCTCCCTGAAACTTGAGGAAAACCAGCTCTGGTTCGGGAAGCACCTCAAAACCTTTCTTTTTGCTTCTGTCTTTTCTCCTCTTCTGCCCTGCTGTCCTCCAGGCTGAAACTGAAACTGCACTGGTTACCTGTCCACCCTCTGATCCTGGGCCCTGGTCCCTCCCCCACCAGTCCGACACACCTGCACTGCCTACCTGGTAACCCTCGCACTTGGGGACTGTTTCTGCATCCCTACAGTCCCACTACCAACACTTGACACCTGATGTCTGCACTTAGCTTTGCACTTGGCACCTGCTGGCCGTAATTTTACTTAATGTTATTCTTCTATTACATGTACTGCACTGTCCCTTCCCCCTTCCTCCTGCACTTTCCCCCATCCCCATTCCCATGCACTTGCACAATCTGAATGACACCTGGCCTAGTAGGATTGTTGTCTGTCCTCCCTTTGTTCCCCCTCCCTGGCCTCGTCGCGCCTTGAAACACTTGTGTATTGGGTGTGTTATAAATGCCATATTATATCATATCATATCATATACACATTGGACCACTTCATTTGGGACTTATAATGGGGTGGTTTGCATGTTACTACAAAATTGACACAGTTGGCCTTGGAAAGGCATGTGTCAGAAACAACACACAAAGAAGCATGCTTTAATATGGCACCCAGTATGAACCCTGTGGTGCAAATGGCTCTGGTGTGGGGTGGGGGGAGGTAGCCTACATGGCCTTTAATGGCCTGCCAGCCTTAGCCATTGCTGTGGGCTGTTACTGGCCATGTCCGCCCCCCTGCTGGGGTGTGAAAGCCATTCACAGCCCAAGGTTCATCCGGGGTACAAATGGTTTTCTTTTTTTCTCTGGAGATTGGCTGCTGTAAGCAATGCCAATCTCCGATGGCAACAAAAAAAGAAAAACCAACATTGCTGCCACCATAGGGAAAAGGAACTAAGTCCCTTTCCCATTTCTATGGGGTTGGTTGGAATGGGAAGTGCGCTGGACCGGCTTATAAATCTCTGGTCTGGCTTATAAATCTCTGGTCCTACAGGTAAGTGGGGATGGAGTGAACAGGTGGGGGAATGGTTTGGGTTTGGTTTAGGGAGTGGGGAGGCAACATAGAGTGACTCCCTGTTGCGTCCCCACATGAATAAACATGGTGCCACCCAGGGAAGGGCTTCAGGTATATAGAACAGCGGGCAGAGAAAGTATATTCTCACCTGCTGTTCCAGCCCTTGATTTGCTAATGGTCCTTCTCCAGATGCAAAATGTATTTGATGAAGTTAAATTACACAAGGACATTAACAGCACTGGCATACACAGGCCAAACTGCCCTACCATGCCCAATCAATGTGCCACACTAACAATAATGCTCTTATTCTCAGCTGGGAGCAAAGTTGATTCAGACTCATTTCATTGCTCAGTTGTTTCATTGAGATTATAGTTGGCTTTCAGGGTTTTAGCTCGAGATTAGCCCTGGTCATGCCTCGCTTCCTAAAGACTAATATCCAGGATGTCATATTATCTTCGACAAACAGCAGCACACTGCTGCACTGGCCAGTTATTGGGAAGAAAAAATTCAACATTCGGCCCTTTCAAAAAGACAGCACACCTCCAAGCTCTAAAGAATCTCCATGATTGGCCAATCCGATACCACTTTGAATTCAAGACTCTTTTCACCACCAGGAAAGCTGTCTGAAATATAGGCTTCACTTACATCTGCCTCATTAGCAAGAACTACAACCCATCTTGAGTATCGAATATGCTGGGAAGTAAGACTGGCCCTTAAGAGCCTGCAACTTTGAAACACGTTTTCCTCAGCTCCAGGAACCAGTTCTTTTGAAGTTCAAAAACTTTGAAAGAGCTTTTGTCGTCCAGACTGCTGTACATGAAGCACTTCCTGCAGAAGTAGTCACGTGATGGACACGTGACCACTGCAGCACTTCATGGGGGCGGGACCAAGCAGAGGAGTCAGTGGCAGGCCAGCAATGGGGCTTGTTCTGTTTCCCCTTATTTCGCCATCTCCCTCTATAAACCACAATCCTCTGAAGAATTCGGTTTGTTAGCAACACAACATAAAATAACAGATCAATAAACAGCTGTTTTGATAAAAATGGAGCAATCGGATTTGTTGACAGTGTGGTTTAATGCAGCAAAGGCCGAAGAGAAATCCTTTAGAATCAACCTATGTGACTTGGGTATATTTGCCATGTTAACAAAAGAAAGCACTATGCTATAGTCTTCATTCGGTTGATAGAGGTCCAGTATCCATTTGCTGGGAGTACATTTTTGAAAGTGCCCAGGGTCCAGTAGACAGTCCTCAAGATTATTCCTTGGTCAGAAATCATCTCTCCTTTAGGATTCGTCATACTATTTGACACGTACGAATGCAGACTCTTGGGCTACCCATGTGATCAGGAGTTGAGGTTGAAACTGGAATGACGCCAGGGGCACCAGTAGGTACTCTGCCAGGGTACAACAGGCTGTACCTCACCAAAAAGGCTCCCACCAACCAGTGAAGGCTACTCAGTCAATGGTGCTAGGAAGCTCGCAAAGGGAAATAGTGCTTAGGGGCACTGTATCCCCGAAGGACTTTTAGCAGGGAGACAATTGGCAATCATGTACGTGAGTATATGTAGTGAACGGAGAGTGTGTCAGCGGAAACCAGATTCAAGTTAAGCCTTTTGTCAGCCTTTTCTAGTCAGGAACTACTATTGCCTTGTCCATATAATGTTGTGGTTTTCTCTACATTGTTAAATGTGGCCATAGCCTCTAACCACCAGCCGGGTCATCTCCTTCAGCCGACTTGAGGTTCAGACAGCTTGGCAACATGAAGTTAGTATTGACTGAATTTTCAGCTTTGTTTTATATTAGCACTTAGTTTTACTATGCACTTTATTCAACAATAATATGCTATTTAGAGATGAGCTTGTAACAAAATTTAAAATTTAATATGTATGTTTTAAACAAATCAAATTTAAATAAAATATTCATGTTTTTCAATTATTGTTTGGTTCATATGGCCTGATCTGTGATTCTGAATCCGGGGGCTCCCTCTCCCCAACACATTGCCGGTCACCTCTTTAACTTGAATCTGGTTTCCGCTGACACACTCTCCGTTCACTACATTTGCTATTTCCTCTTTGTCAGCGAAGTAGAGGTTTACCCATCTTTTGTTTTGCTTAATCATGTACGTGAGGACAAATTGTATTAAGGCTCATCAGTGAACCATCAGGTAAACCAGGTGTTTACATGTGATGGCACACATTTAAGAAAATACTCAGGTCTTCACATCAACAGTGTGCAATGGAAGCGACTGCCATTGGTCCATGGCTGTGAGCAGCTCTTCTCTGACATGTGATGGCTTGGAGTTGGCTCACCTGTGGTGGTCTTATGCCGTTGGAATATTTCTACAGGCAGCAATGTTGCTGAGGTTGTTTGACAGTTGTGTGTGTCAACTGCCAATCCAAGTGATTTGTAAATGCAGGAGAGGAAAGGAGATTAACTGACATCTCACTCATTATTATTGATGTTTTTTTGCATTTGCTGGATTCTTAAACAATGATGCATTTCAAAGGTGCTAGGCACTTGGAATGTGCCCTCAGCACAATGAACAACATGACATTTCCTTCAATGTAATTAGTGGTAGAGAAATGTATGACACTTAAATCAAGACCTACATTTTCTGCACTCGAAGCATAGAGTGACCTGCATATTCTCTGAATACAGGCGTAAGCAATAGATCCCGTTGGAAGGAGCCCATGGTTTTCGAATAATAACACATGGTTGCTCTCTTGGATCGTGGCTGGCAGCCCACAGAAGATGCAGACTCTGATTTTGTGACCTTTCTTCACTTCCAGAGACACAGGACAAAGGTGATTATTCCAACTGAAGTAAGGGTGTGAGTACTTATACTAAGCGTAGGAACCCTGGTGTGCTTTAAAACCCAAACCGTGTTTATTATCTAAAAACATACAGTGGTGTTGAACATAAACCTTTGAATGATGTATTCCTTTAGGTTATTAAGATCGTATTCCGTTCTTTCTTTGATGGCTATTTTTTTAATTAGTTTTTTAATGAAAATGTTTCACCGAAAAACCCATTGAAAAATATGGGGGTGGGGGTTGGGACAGGGCATATAAAGGATTGGAGGGTCGGGAATACTAAAACAATAATAGGGGAGGGGGGGCTTGGTGGGGAACCCCCCAGAAATTAAAAGTAAAAAATGTTTTCATGGGTGTTTTTTCGCGAAACATGTTTGTTAAAAAAGACTGTCAAAAAATGGCAATGAAAGAACATAGAACCATTTGGATTTATGTAAAACTTTTACGATTTACGGATTTAAAGATTTGTTGACCTTTTAGCCAAGGAATGCATCCATCCTTTGTTTGATTTGAATACCTTTGCCATCATAATCTATGATGGTTTAAAAAGAAAAGTGGTGAAATGGAGTATTGTCTTGATTTTTCCTCAAGATAAGTTGTGAGCTTTAGGGGATACCTGTTTTGAGTCACTCTTTTAAGGCGATTCATGCGAAGGGCACATTTATTTAAATTTTTTTGTGATAGAGAACAGTTATTGTCTGCCCAGAATGCCTTCCCCTCTGATGTTGCTTATTCTTTGAAATATAAAACTACAAGAGCCAATTGAGTAATTCAATATATGTTATACCTGATGGTATTAATAATTAATGTAAATTCTGAACCATTTCAAGGGTTGTTGCTTTTCTTAAACCAGTTGGGATATGCAGATTGGTTAGTGTGAACATGACCAGATTGTTCAACAAACAGATTGTTAAATATACATCACACAGGGCTGGGAAAAAATAGGAATACACAAATGTGTGTCCATCTCCCCTCTCCTCTAAGCTTTCCCTTCATAGACTTGTTGCCCCTGAATCCCAGGTTTCCCCACTAGTGATCAGTACCATCTACATTGCAATGTTACCTTAGATGAGAGCCTGAATACCAGAGGCGTTGCTAGGGGAGGGGGGCTAATGGGGCTATAGCCCCTGGTCTTTTGGTTGTAGCCCCGGATAGAATATCAGGAGCTACAGTCAAAAGGCTGGCTAGCCCCCAGTCCCGAAAGTTCCGACATTAGCTTAGCCCCGGATCTTTTCCAGACCTAGCAACACCCCTGCTGAAGACAAATGCCTCATCTACCTTTCTGCCTCGGTGGTTCTTCTAAGGATCTTGTGTATGCATTTGTTTACGTTATACCTCATTTTCATTCAATTGTATGGTGGGCAGGAGGTTCACATCGTAAGTTATGATTCCATCTTCCCCTTCCTCTATGCCATATAAATGTGCCACACATTTGTGCCAGCATATATTTTCATGCAGATGCAATTTATTTGGATACTAATGGAGTCCACCTACATTTGCACTAGCAATAAACAGAGGGATCCCTTAGGAATCCATTGGAAATACTGCCTAACAATTATGCATGGCAGGCAGAGTTTTCTCATTTTGTACAGCAGGGTGCAAAAAGGTGATGTATAAGTGTGTGCTAATATTGGACAGAGAGGACCTGCCAACACAAATGTCTAAGCATAGCTGGTTTCCCCCACATAATTCATTTGGAACCTCAAAATGAGCTCCTAATTGTATCTACCCCCCAGTGATTTCAACAGAGGTGCTGGTTTCTTTGTTCCAATCGCAGAAATCCCAGTCCTTTTTCACACTGACCTGCTCCTCTCTCTCCCTCCCTCTCATTCTCTCTCCCTCTCTCTCCATCTCTCTCCCTCTCTCTTCCTCTCTCTCCCACTCCCTCTCCCTCTCCCATTGCTCTCACACTCAGGGATAGAGTTCCCTGCTCACCCTTCAAGCAATCTAGTGCTCTGCTCACTCTTCTAATACACTCACTCTCACTATTCTCACACACACCTACCCTTCTCTGCACACCCTCTCTCACTCCTCTCTCCCAGAACCCACTCCCTCTCACTCTATCTTCTACCCTAACCCAACACGGTCTAACTTCCACTCTTCCCTCACTACTATGCCACTCTCACCAACATTCTCACTCACTCTTTCATTCTCACAAACTAGAACCACTCTCCTTCATAAAAACACCACATGCACTCTGCTCCAATTCTGACACCAGCTCCTCAGCACTCCAGTCCTCTTCCTGACTTCACCCCTACAACCTACTCTCTGACTTTCATACTGTGGGTCTCTGTCTTCTTGCCTGCACTCCCTCCCCCCGCCATTGTTTCCAAGACCCACTTAACTCTAATGGCAAATCATTTCCTGACTTTTTCCTCCGGAGCAGGGGTGCACACAAGAAAATCTTCAGGAAACCCCTCTAAGCTCCACCCGATTTTCAGGACGACTTTAGTAACATATTTTGCTATTTCCTTGGCATGCTGTGGGCCTAAAAGTTCCCCTCTTCTTTTGCAATGTTTAGTTCTTTTCTTTGAGTTGGACCCTGTCTGGTTGCTGTGCTTCAAGTTCTCCATTAGTTTGGCTCCTGTCTGTGTTTTCTTAGCAGCTCACAAGTGCTCTGCGGGAGCCATGGTTCTGAAAAGGAGAACAAAGAAAACTGGCAAGAAAAGGTGCTGGGAGGTATTGTGTTACAGAGGGTGGCATCATTAACAACATGCATAGAACATGAGGAGGTCTGAGAGGCTGGGGTCTCCCATCTCCTCCTCCCCCGATTGGGTCATGATCATTATTATTGACTGTTTATTAGGAGGACTTTAAAATATATCTGCAAACTGAGTGCGATCTTAATGCTTTGCTAATTTACTGATCATTAAGAAAGTGACAATGAGGAATCGCGAAACTAATCCAAAGAGATTAGTTCAAAGTTTAGAGACAGATGGGGGCCTCAGTTAGGAATAATTTTCTGATTGAAAAAGCTCACTAGAAACAAAAATGCATGAGCATTGACTCTTCGAAAAAAAAGGGATTTACACAGAGCATGATGTAGATCAATATGAGGCGTTTATTGCAGTTAAGAAAAAAAGGAACTTTCAATCTTGATGGGATGGTCTATACTCTAGAGAAAGTGACAAAGGAACATGAGCCCAAATCTCATTGGCTGTGTGCTGCATTTGAGTTGTCTTTTTGAAATGCTGTGGGTAACCTGCACCTCACGCTTTTGTTTTTAAATTTATTTGGCACTTTTCTATGCATTCTTGTCTTCAGGATAGATCTCTTTGCAGTAGTAAATGTGAGGCAATTACCTTTTTTTTAAGTGCATTTTATTTAGAGGTGACAACAAATATGGGAGCTTATGCTGCATAGAAAATTACAACATATTCGGGATACTCAGACTCTTATTAATGGACTGTCTGGTTTCGCTTATTCTACCAATGTAGTATGCGCTTTTTGAGATGTATTTCTAAAACAGTTGTTGAGTTTATGAAGGTGTAGTATGCAAGGCTATTGTATTTTTGTGAACATGGTCTGTAAAGTGGAATTTAAAGCCCATGGTAGCAAAGGGTGCAGGAGTTAGACTCTCGCTGGAACCAGGAGGAGGAGCCATGCACCCCACCAACAAAATCACCGGCAATTTCCTGCAGGGCCAAAGCCCGTGGGAGCAAAGAGTGCAGTACTTTGACTCTCGCTGGAGCCATGGGAAGCAGCTGACTTTGGCCACACACCCTGCCAACCAAATAACTGGCAGTCTCTAGCAGCACCGAAGGGTGTGGAAGTTAGACTCTTGCTGGGACTTCCATGAATGTCGGTATTGCTGAACTATTGGCTTTAGCAGTCTTGCTGCTGGAGGTGAGGTAACTGCTGCCAACCCGCTTGCTTCTTTTTTTGTCTCAATTTACCTTTTACTTTCAATTGTACAACTGGGCTGTTAGCCCCACACTCTACGCGCCCAAGGGGGCATCGAGTGGCTCTGTGACTAATCCTTTTTTAACCATAAGTCAAGATTGATTAAATAGCCACAGAGTCACTCTGGCTACCAGTGAATTCGTTTGTCCTTTGTCCTCAATAGTGCCCTGGGGACTGATTGACTGTCTGACTGATAGACATGACTGCACAATTCAGTTATGGTCAAGAGAAAAGCCAAGGGCGCAGTTCCTGTTGGGGCCAGCCAGCACAGGATCTCCAGGCTATTCAAACCGATCAAGGATGTCAATATACTGATAAACAAGATTCAGGTACTACTTTCAAATATTGATGGAATTGAAGACCCAGTTGGAATCACCCTAGGGAAAACCACGGAATCATGGGATCTACAGGTAACGTCTCTTCCAACAGCGCCAAGTGCTACACAAGGATTTCACCAGAGGCCCATGCAACTTGCTCCTAGCAATTTAACAAGTGCACCTAAAGATTTTTCCAGGACTCAAAGGCACCAGGTTCCAATTGTGCAGCTTTGACTGATCGTACAGACCTACAAATCTTCTGCACTAATGGTGAAGAACACTCAGATTAATGGTATATGTAAGGGGCCAGCCACACATACCACCAATAAAGATATCCTGGGTCTGTTTGAAACTGCCCGTAAATCTCACCAGACCGGAGGAAGAAACTTTAAATTTGATATCACTAGTGGTACCGCTAGGGCTCTTTAGAGAAGTGCCCCTGTGGCCCAATTATTATTGAAATTCATCCACAGAACAAGGAACCTCAGATCACCACTAGTTCAGCTTCTCTCCCAGACATCACCTCTGTGTCCTCCAGTACTAACATAACAATATTACTTGAATCCCTCCTTCGCTCACCCTTCAGCATTTTCGCCTATATCCTGTTCAGACAAAAAGACATCTCCCCCTTTTGTTCAACTCCTTCCCATGTTACCCTTACTCCCTTTTAAGAAATCGTTTTGAGCCTCTTTCTACCACGGCCTTAGCACCGAGTTCACCCCTTCCAACTGTCCGGCTGAACATCAATGGAAGTCAGTGTCCTGGAAAAAAATAAAAAAGTCAGACTATTGCCAACAGGCTGTAAAAATGTGGGCGGGGTTCAACTTGTGTTGCCAAGTCATTGTGAGGGTCACAATCTGGTACTGCCAAGGACTGTAATGAGGCAGGCTCACAGACCTCTTCCTTGGCACCTGGGATCAACAGTATTGTTGCAATGAATGAAAAGTGAGTAACCAATTCCAAAATTCCAAAAGTAGAAACACCTTTGCCGATCTGAAGGAATCTATTCCAGCAAGCATTGACAGATGGGGGTGGGAGCTGGTGGGAGAAATTGAGAAGGTATGGGAAAAGATTAACCCTATTATTCCTTGTGTGTTAGCCTAACCTGCTCTAGATCCTCCTACTAACTCTGGTCCCGGTTCTGGTTTAGGTGGGGTTAATCCCTGCACTGGTAATGTCACCCATGCTCCAAGTTTGCTTTTGCCTAGACTGCCTGGAAATTCAGAGTGTGTGTAGATGGGGTAGGGCCCAAATCAGCATCGTAATTTGATCTCCCCTTTGTCTAGTCTTATGGAGGAGACCCTTAACCGGTGGGTGAACCACCCCGGTATCCGGACACCACATTTAACAGGCTGAAACCATCCTAACGACAAAAGAATCAGAGATAATCCCAACCGAAAGGTGGGTGACTCTAAGCCCTCAGTGATCATGTCCAATGTTCCCAAACGTCACCCCCATTCTTTTGAAGATTCTGAGTCCTTAAGCAGTAAGTGTACCCATTGGCTCCATTATAGGAAGGGCTGCTTATCCATCAATGGGGATGATATCACACATTGTATTAGGAGTCCATGTCATAGTACTAAATTTGATTATATACAGGTGTCTTTTCCTCATGGTTGCTTGTTAAGGGTCTCTTCAGTTTTGACCTATTTTACTGACTCAACAATGATTCTATTAAAGTCTACCAATTATTTTGTTGACCCATTGGTATGCCCTGCTCCCCAGATTTATAACCAACAGCATGCATCCTTTTCCGCCCCATGGAATATGGCATGATTGAGCCCCCCCCCAATGGCACTGGGGCTATAGGATCGGCAGCTCGTGTGGACGTGGATTAACTGAATGCCACAGAAGATAGTACCATGACATCCCCGGGGGCTATCAACGTATTGTCTTGGGATATTGCAGGAGTGAAGAAAACAATTAAACACACCCGATTGGTGTGATTATGTTCACAGTTTCCATATAATAATGCTGCAGGAGACATTGGCAGTTGATCCACTGTTACTCCAGGGGTTCCAAACATTTGCAATTCCTGCAGTCAAGGGCTCTAGGGGGCATCGTCGTGTTGGTATCTTGATACGGGTTGATATCTCTCTTGCATGGTAGATCGAACAGAGTTTACCTGGCTCCCCAGATCTCCAAGCATTAGTTATTTGGCTTCACAAAAGGGAAGCGCTGTGATTATATAATGTATTTAATAGACCGGCAGCGCCCTGGGGATTAGCGACCATAGCCACCCTCACAGGACATATTTCCATGATTGTCACTCATTTGCCTTCTAATAGCTTCATTGTTGTGGCTGTGGATTTTAATCTCCAGATAGAACCCCTAAAAGAGTTAATACAACTTTGGGAGGACCAGGACGAAGCTTGGGATATCCCGCAACTGAAGGCAAACTTCCCTCTTATGAAACAGCCCCAGGCCATAGTTCTGGCCTTTATGATTTACAACTCAAACCTAAGAGCATGCAACAGAACACTTCCCAAAGACCAACCGGCAAAGAGGATGTTCAGGGGCCATAACAGGAGTTCTTTCATTGACTACATCCTCATCTCAGGACCCAAATTGGGACCGAGTGATTGACTTCATAGTGGAAGACAGGACTGAAAGTGACCATTTACCGCTTACTGTGAGTTTTGCTGGCGATAGCAAGTGGTCATGTATCCCTCACATGCAGACAAATTCACAGTTAGTGGAGGTTTGTGGTCAAGCCACGAGGTCAGTAAAATGGTCTAATTCCTATAGACCTGATTTGAAACCCAATCTGTACACTGTAGTTCTTGACAATCTCCAAGTGATCTGCAACATGGACAGCAGTGAATCACAAATTCGTAGTGAATATGAGAAACTAGTCACCAAGTTAGTCCCATTTGTCTCAGTCCCTCTTAATGAAATCAAACAATTGTTCACACCCAGGCCAGGTTGGTAAAATCAATCCTGTCATACTTTTGTAAGCGATACTCAAGCAACACTACAGCTAAGTCAATGCCTAGTCTGGGATGCTGAGGAAAACCCTTATTGATGTATTTTTATATCCAGTTCAGTACTCTGGATGGCAACCCTTGTATAACACCCGCCTCTTAGAATCCCCGTGACCCCACTGAACCAAGAAGTAGGTTTGTTTTGCAAATTAAAAGGTTTATTTGAAAATGTAAACAATATATATATATATATATAACAAACTCCTATAAATTGATAATGGATATAACACGTGTGAATATGAGCAGTAGTCAGCAAGAGGTAACTTATGAATAGGAACAGAAGAATAAGGTGGGAAAGAATGCTTTATATGGTTCAAGGAAACGCAAGGTGGAATAAAATGCAGTACAGAAATAACTTGTTATGATTTTAGCAAAAGGAAATATGATCACTGTTTCCTTTGACAATTCACTATCCCCCTATGCAATACAAGAACTGGAAGGAGAGCACACAGTCTTCAAGAATCCCAACAAATCACACTTTATAATGCAATACACAGTTCCAGTTCCCCCAGCAAGCTTAGAGAAAACAGGGATGAGTTTTAAACACAGGCGAATTACTTTAATGTGGTTTGCAAGGATCTCGTTCCTAGCACAAACGGTTCCGGAGATACGGATGATTTAATAAAGGTAGGTTTTCGGATTTAAAGTAAAACTCAAAATGACAGGTGACAGCTTGCAGCTGCAGAATTGACAGGTGACAGTTGTGCAGCTTTAAAAATGACAGATGATACGATTTCTAGGAGGCTGTTCTAATTAGGTTAAAATAGCTTGAATTAGATTATTTTAACTAAGAGATTGGGTTCTGCACAGTTCTGGCGGATACTCACTCCTAATTTTGAAATGAATCGGCCTCGTCACGGATCTGGTCAACTGGACTGGACTTCGGTTCTCTCTGCTCGGTGGGTCAATCAGGCACCGGTTCTGCTCACAGCGGTCTGGGTCTCCCTGGATCTCTGGTCTGGTCTCTGGCAATTGTTCTTGGCAAAGAATTCAAACAGCTTGCCCGGCTGTGGAATAGTTTGCAAATGATTTTAAGGATGCTGAGGCCTGCTGAGAAGAGTTCTCAGTTTGTGGGCTTAGGCCCTTGCTTTAAGTTCTGAAGTAAAGTTCTGGTCTTTGGAGATTGATGGATGTGAAGTCTGGAGTCTCCCGGCAGAGCGTCCCGCAGAAAATGGAATTGCATGTCCTCCACCTGGGTTTCTGTGTTTTGAAAATGGGTGTGTGCCTGGGCCTAGCTAAGCCTGCTCCTCTCACTTATCATTGGCCAAGCTTTCCTCTCTCCCTTGATTGGGGGGAAGAAATTGAGTGTCAGAGTGATGCTGTAGGTTTTATGGTCAGAGGAACCCCCCCTTGTCAAATTGCACACAAATCTATTTCTGATCCAAATACATATTTATCTATGTACCATTTTTCTCATATTATAGGTCCAGTTTACATATTTTCTGTAGCACCAAACCATCCGATCCCTGTCTTTGTACGATGTTATGTCCACTGATGACAGAATTCTCCCCTTTTCATCCAGATAACAACCTCTAAACCTTTCCAGATTTTACACAAATGTGCACCAGGGAGATGGGTTTCAGATGATAAAGTGTCAGATTTTTAACATGCATACATTTGGAGTGAGACCCTATTTTCCACTAGCAACCCCCCAGAATACACCACAGGGTCCTAACGCCTCTTAAAACGTGCACAGAAAAATCACAAGAATAATGGTATTAATTATATAATTTTGACCAGTCCGCACTATGAGTTATCTATCTTTTTAACTTATGCCCTGGTCAAAAAGGGGGTGCCTTCCCACATCACAGGGTGGAATAACTGGTTTATCCACTTCCCCCAAGCTCAGCTGCTAGCAGAGGCACTGCCCCTCCCAGTTTCCCCCAAGAGGAAGCCACTTTACCCCCCCCCCAATATAACATTTGCCTGAGTCCATTGTTCAGTTTCCTGCAGTTGCCCCTCCCCTAATCTAATCAGAGAGGTGTCTAATTCCTTTTGGTGGGGAAGCAGGATGCAGCCAGGCCTGGGAACACAAATGTTGATCCAGTTTCGACTCCTGTCGGGGGTAGTTGTCAGGCAGAATCCAGTTTCATTAAGCCAGGTTTCAGCTAAATGTCACTTTTTGTTCCCAGTTTTCTACATTCAAATCAAACTGACAATTTTTACACATGCAGCTAGAGTTCTGATTCTAAGTTTAAAACTATGACATTTCAACAGTTACAAACTATGTGATACTCAAAAGTAGGTCCCTCATTTAATTTAAACATTTCGATTTTAGTGGTTTTCAGTTCAGTTTAACTTAAGCTGCTGACCTCCACAGCTCAGCCAGTTTTGTCATGAACATTGTTTTGGGCTCTTTTTCTTTCCAGATTTTGTATGCACACAAAACTTCATTCTGCCAAACGTCTGCTGGTGTTCAGTGAGATTTTTGAATATCCTGCAATGTTTGACATAGGCATTTTTAGCTTGCATTCAGAGAAACCAAGGTGATTTCAAAGGGCTTTTTAAGCTAACGGGCACTGCTGTTTTTCCTTTGGCACACATTCCACTCATGGCACCCCTGGCCCATCACGCTCGCACTGGTGGGTGGAAGGTTGGGCGACCATTTTGGTGTGCGCACAAACTGCGCAGTTCTACTGGATTCTGGCGCACGTGTGGGCTTTTTGGCCATCTTGGATTTTCTAAGCCCACAGCACCAAATGTTGCAGCTTAATGACTCAAACGTGGGTCAATACACCTGACAGTTTCAAAACCAAAATGATTGAATGTTAAAAGTCTTTGCAGGGAATAGACAGGTCACATCTCCATATTCTTCATGCAAATTATAAGAGCTTGCTCATCTTTAAGAAAAAAGAGTACGCGCAGGGCAAATGGTCTGCCCTCTTGACTGCTCTTGAAGCTAGTGACTATGTATTTTTTTGAAAACTGGTGCCCGGAACTGCACTGTTGTGTTAGTGAAAATGAATGGTGGTCTCTCTTCTCAAATTTATACCAGGACCCTACCACATATTCTGCCCTGTCAGTCCAGCATTTCCCCCTGACACTGGACTACTGTCTGTGTCATTTGCAGAGGTAGTGATAGCCATGAATTCCATGAAAGGGTGGAAAGGCCGCTGGCCCTGATCTAATTCCAATAGATATGTTAAATGAGGAGGTAGTGATTTGGGCACCTCCCTTAACCAAAGTGTTTAACGTCATACTACAGAAAGGTGTTATACCCCAATCATGGCAGAAAGCTTTGATTTGACCAATTTACAAGAAAGGTGGCAGAGATTGCCCAGGCAATTACCATTCAATCTCACTCCTGGACAGTATAAGGAAACTATTTGATAAAGTTATACTGAAACATCTACAAGACTAGGCGAATAGGGGAAACATAACCCATGATTTAAAGGCAGGGTTTAGATAGAATTGAATCACAGTCAACCAATGTTTCATGTTTTTTTATTGATCCAGAAATATACTGTTCTAAAAAAAGATGAATTTGTATGTGGCCTTCTTAGTTATAAGGACAGCGTTCAACTCAGTTTGTAGATCAACCCTGTGGCAAATCCTCACTGCATGTAAAGCCACCCCCAACCTGATTCATATTATTCACCAGCTCTATTCTGAAAATGGGGCTAGCATTCGATTTGGGTTGGGTGGTGAGCTATCACGCTCATTAGCTGTAGAGAGAGGGGTCCGACAAGGGTGTGTTTTGGCCCCCTTCTTATTCAATCTCTATATTCAAGAAATGTTAGAAGGGTTGCTTAGAGATTGCCAAGATTGATCCAAAATAGGCCAAGAGAAGTGCCCACCTCTGTTTTATGCAGACAATACCGTCTTAATATCTACAACAACTCAAGGCCTAAAGAAAGCACTCTCTAGATTCTCAAATAAATGTAAGGAGCTTAACCTTGAGCTAAATATCTACAAATCCAAGACCATGGTGTTTAAACCCATTAACTCAAAATCCCTTCAATTAAAATTGGAAGCAAATGGTCAGGTGTTAGAGCAGGTCATGACTAATTAGGGCTGAGTTTCCAAGACTCTGGGGGTTGGTCTGACAAATAAAAAAATCAAAATCCTCCATTGTCTTGGATAAGGTCAATGGTGCCATACTATCCTTCCATGTAAAATATGTTAGTGGGGCTATTTCCTCAGCAATGGACGTTTTCCTCAAAAAGGCCCTTCCTGCCACAATCTATAGCTCAGAGTTCTGATGCTACTGTGATACTTCTACATTTAGTACTTATGCACACAATTTCTTAAAGAAGCTTTTAATGTTGCCTCCCAGTACCCGCTCAGTATTGGTCTACCTAGAACTTGACAGACCAACCTTTTTCTGGGCCAATTTATGGAATCAGCTTGGCTTGGAATCCTATCGGGGGGCACTGTTGCACTTCCTTGCTTTGGAGAGAGGAAAAAGTGTAAAATGGATCTCTAACATAAAGAATGTTGTCCAGGATTTGGTTGCCACAGCTAACCCCGATGGCCTCCTCAACGTCATCTATATCAAATCTGAAGCATACTTTAAAGTTCAGGTGTAGCACTCATCTAAAGACAGGTCTGGATTATATCAAGCACAGGATGGTTTCAGACTTTACATTTTATCTTGATCTTATTTTTCCACCATTTGAAAAATCTTTACGCTTAGGATATAGACTGGGCATTTTTCCTGTCACAGCTTTGACCAAAAACTGGCTGGTATCCAACACAAGTGCATGCCCCCTTTTGTGGGGCTGCAAATGAGACAATGTCTCACTTCCTATTAATTTGTAATGGTCTTACCAGTTTGAGGAAAAAAGTATTTAAAGCCGATCCCGAGAGAAGCAAGGTATCGTCAGATAGCAGTGGCTAAAAGATTTCTGAGCCAATGTGCCAACCTACCCCTATTCTTTGCAACTGCATGTTTCAAAACAGAGCCTGGCTATTAAGGAGTAGTAGTCAGGGGTTGAAAGGAAGAAGTGCCATAGTTGGCTCATGTGGGCGAGGCTGTGAGTTTTTCTCTCCTTGTCCCACACTGCTACTCTTCACTTCCTGAGTGACCTTCCCCATGAGGTCTTATTGTGGCCTATGAATTTGATAGCGCTTTAGCGGTTCATATGAAATCTATCTATTTTTAAATTTGTTCTAGATCCCTTGTATCACTGTATATGTTTTTACTTTTAGGTCACCCTAAGTTCAATTGTAATGTCAGTTTGGTCGCGGAATATTGTATGCTTTGCAATATCGCAATGCTGGGCATTTGCCAATCTCATGCCTGGAAAGAAACTTGACATGGATATCATGCACAAAAAAAACAAAAAACAACTTTGTTATTTAATTTCAAATTGACAAGAGTATGAAGTAGCCTCTTTGCCTAATTGTATGTTTTTTCTATGTTGACCATAGGCTTTTCTCAGGGAATTCATAGTGCTGAGATGCCTAATAAGAATTTCTGTCTTTGAAAATAAGAACTAATACAACTCCCATCATTACATAAGATTGGGAAAGATACTTCCTAGTCAACTAGTCATCCTTTGCTTTGAAAGACATGGTTAACAAGATAGTATAATTAATAATCGCACACATAAATTAGGTCGCTCAAAGTTCGAATATTTTGGTTAGATATGTTTACCTGACCATAGAACGATTAACTCTACTCGTGCTTTTGTACAGACCCGTTAACGCTCTAAAACAGTTGCAAACCAGTACACATAAGTTACTATTTGTGTGCTTCTTAGTGGCAGTTTCTGGTTTGCAACAAATAGAGTTCTCCTGAAAACAGAAACAATTGCTTTGAGACGCAACCAAGAGGGACACTTGGCAGTAAATCTGCCTTGACAAAACTGTAACTTGAACTCCTGCCAGCGAAAGTACAAGTGAAGGCTGAAATTAATGTTAGAAGAGCAGTCTGGAAAGACGTTCCCTTTCCTGTCGAATCCAACTGGTGTAACTACTGCTGTAAAATAGGATTCTGCTCCGACTACACAACCAAAGCATCTGTTCTGAACTTCTGCAGATGTTATATAGTAAGGTTTCAGTGCAATGAAAGGCCTTTGGGCTCAAAGAAGTTAATCCAGTCAACATTACTCTCATTATGTAGCAATACGTTGTACATTGAATTATTGACTTTTGGAAAAACAGATTTCCAATCTTGTTATGTTTATACCGTTGTCTTTTCAAAGTAAATTACTCTGTGGTAATTTACTTTGACAGAATTATTTAATGGGACATGGAATATACATATGTCCCTTTTTAGAACAGTACCAGACCACTAGTAATGGCCTTTTGCCATGGCCTGTGAGGACGGCATTCAGACGTGCCCACTCTATATTTGATAACCCTTGCAACCCATTTCTCAAAGATGTTCATCAATCAGAGACTGATTTTCACCTGTTGTCACAGTGGTATTGTTATGTATGAAAGATGGAAGGCTTTGAGAACTCTTCGTTTTTTAAATGCATTGTTTAGGCACTGTACAGTGAGATTACATTATTTGCCAAGCACGACACATTTGGGTTAAGCAGAGTGCTAAAAGCCCCTTGTTTTATGGCCTTTCTCTTGGTGATTGTTGTGAAACATCACATGACCCCAACTAACCGCATTGAGGCAGCACGGCAAAGGGAATAGCATGGCCGGCTGCAAGAATAACACATGCCCAGGTACTTTTGCCCCAATAGTGAAAATCAAAAGCTGCCCCCCATGAATATCTGCACACTAAATACAAATGTAGTTCAATAGACCTTCCTCTGAGAAGAAGGTGCGCAAGACAAAATATCATTGGACTTTTTAAAAAAAAGCAATGAACACCATAAACGTAACCTGAGAGAGGAAATGTTCCAATAAATATGCTGGCAAAGTATAAAAAGTGCTCACCTTTTAAACCCAGCAAAATGTAGTGAAATATTCCCTGGAAAACAAAATCAAAATATGAAACAATTGGTCTTGTGGGTAAGCATCTGCAATGGGAACCTGACAACCTGAGAAAAATCCTGGTAGCCAAATACTTGAGCAAGCATGCAAACCTAAAAAAAAAAAAAACAGTGTTGCGTCCACCCTCTGAAAAACAGGTATGCTGTCCACCCACATGTGTCCTTTACTTGTGCCCTGAAAAGCAGCCAGTTAACAGATAGAGCCTGTGTCAATAAGGGGGATGTGGCGTGTCTACGCTGCTGATCACCTCTGTGATAAGCACGTTTCTAGAAGAAGAATTCACAGAATCATTATCTCCATGGTAACCGGCAGTGACATGACATTGTGCCCCTCCACCTGAACGGGCTCAACCAATCACATCTGTCATCATGTTCAGCCAAACGCTAGCAGGCTTAACGCAACCAATGGCTGCGTGTTTACTATTTCAGCAAGACTAATTCGATGATGGATCGGAACCGATCACTGAATACGGCAAACGCTGACAGCAGGTGCTAATGGCCCCCCTAGGTAAGAATTCAATTTAGGCACTCCTTCAGACCGTTCTTAACAATAACCAAACCTGTTTTTTAAACAAACACCTGTATGGCTCCCACCACCTGCCTAGCACTCGCACATATTATTGTAACCGGGGTACACTCATGGCAACCAACTAACCCCATGCCACCACTCAAGGGAGCCCCCTGACCACTCCAGTTCCACAACCATGGGCTCCTGGCGAACCCTAATCACACGCTGCACAACAACAAGTAGCGGATATGTACGTACGAGCGACTGAAGTAATTGTAATCTTCAAAAATATGCTTGAACAACGTCCAATTCAGTACACGTGCGATGGGCTGCATGGGGGCAACTTCAAAGGCCCTCTCTCACCCATGAGGCACCAACCACGTGTTACAACGAGCATCCACACTCCCTCCTAGGCAATGTTCTGATGAGCCACACCCCATGGGGCACCCATCTACCACACCCCAGGGACGTGCACATGCCCATCACAACAACCAATGTTCAATTTTCTTTCCCCATTGTTTTTTAGCACTTTATCTGCACAGCACTTAGTATAAGTCCAAGTCAAAACAGCACAGTCATAAATTGCGTGTACCTACAATACTGTTTTCAAGCTCATGCACAATAGCTAATACCGAGCCTAACCTTGCTCCACAGATAACTATTCAGTTTACCATATATGAAATGTCCTCATACGCCAAACCTCACCTATCAGGCTACTAAGAAAGACAAACCTTGGTAAGTCTTATTCAGAGTAAACAAATACGATCCAAACTACACCGGGGTACAAATAACCCTGACATTAAGTCAAATGTGCTTATTTCTTTTTCTCCCTTGGTACACCTTCATACCCTGCCAATGTTTGGTACTTCCCTAACATGATGTAAACTGTAACAACAATATGTACTTGTGATTTTACATGTTTACGTACTGCAACAATATGTATACACATGTCAACCTTACCTCACCTAAACCATCTCACAAACATGAACATCTGCATGTCTCCTCACTCACTGTTCACCTAACACAATCACTGTGTAAAAACGTCTCATTCTATGTACAAATTGGGCTATCTTGTACTTGTCACCAAATATCAATCGGCTCAAAATGTGTTCTGAATTAAAAATATCACAGTCGCGATAAAGGCCCTTGTGGGGTCGAAACACGTGTCAGCACCTCGAGCAACAATACAGACCCAATGTCAAAAACCTAGCGCAAAAGTGCCCTTTATTTACTGTGAAACATCATTCAAAAGTATCTAAGACTACTTATAAACTTGATACACAGCGCCGATTTCACGAGATTCCCACAGCAATCTAATTAAAAAGTATGCATACCATTGTTTCATTCAAATATATAAATCTTTATAGAACAATGTTAGGCAAAAAGTGTACAATTGTAGCATTAATCCTCCCATCTTAACTGGGAGTCTACAAATACCAGAATGCAATTTTGCCAAAAAATGCTAAATTAAATGATCTCTCAATCCTCAGAGAGGACTGGGAACATAGAAGATTGTTCAACCATATTCGAGAGTGAGTATATATATATATATATATATATATATATATTACATGGCCGCGATAACGGCCATGTAGTTATGGTTAAGTTGGTGTTTCCATAGGAAGAGCACTTTTTGGGCGGCTTATAACTTCGCTCCCCCTGGACGAATCCTCACCAAACTATTCAAAACAAGTATATGGCCCACCCTGAATTATTTTGCAAAGTTTGGTGAGGATTCATCCAGGGGGGGGGAAATTATAGGGGGGTCCCAAAATTTTTTTTTCCCATAGACTGAATGGGAAAAAACTTTGCGCACGGCTACAGCCCGAACCGCTGGACGGATTTACACCAAATTTGCAGCAGTAGCGCCGGCCTGGTCCCGAAAGCGTGCTTTTGCAAATTTGGTGTAAATCCGTCCAGTATTTTTTTAAAAAATGACCAAAATGTAAGGCAAAAAAATTAGTGATATCTGTGTTCGCTTCGCGGACGGACTTCCCTGTTCGCTCCGCGGACAGCACCCCGATTGGCCCATGGCCTTGCGTCATGTCCGTGGACATGTGACGTGTTCGCTGATTGGATGGCGAGGGGCGTGGAGCGCGTCAGATTTTCTGTGGCGCCCGCCATCTTGTATTCGCCATGGACCACGTACAGCGCAGTGAAACGTGGATAAAAAATTGTATTTAGTGCCCTGTGTTGGTGTGTAAGAGTGTTTGAGGTGGGTGGGGGAGTATGAGATAGGTTCAATGTTTTGTTTTTTTATGTGCTAGACGTTTTTGCTGTGTTCGATTTGTCCGCGGAGAACACGGCTGTTCTGACAATTTGTAAATAAACTAAATGGTGGGGTGTTTAGAGGACGGAGTATGTGTCATTTTTGTTCGCAAGGAAGGTAAAAATGAGCTATGAACACTCGCGGTGTACTTAATTGTTCGTAAATACACAAACTGGGGGTGTCCTCAGGACGCTGTCCGTATTGTTTTCTGTCTAGTTGAATGTGTTCTAAGAACACTCGCGGTGTCCCGAAATGGTTGCAATTACACAAAATGGGGGTGTTCTGAGAACGTTGTTTGGATTGTTCGTTGTCAGGGTGAAAGTGTTTTAAGACCACTCCTTTTGTCCGCTAATAGTACATTTTCCTATGGGCGTCAACCGACTTTTTGTCCACTAAAGAAACGATAAATCCGGCTGGTGTGCGCCGACATTATGTGTTAATCCTATGACTGGCGCTATTGACCTGGCTGACTTGCTTTTGCGACACTAAATCATATCTCCCGCCCCTGAGCCTGATATTATCAAAGCATTCATATTCCCCGCCTCTCTCTGTGACGTTACAGGGTGCGTCATCAAACGCACCCAGTCCTCTCCAGTCCTATGTGACTTTACACAGAACCCGGAAGACAACACATATTATGTCACAACACAGCGCGCCACAATTCGGAATATGAAACAGTGATTTAAAAGCAAACAGCAAGATTGTAAATTTTGTAAAGTACATTTATTTGACATCAAATTTTTAGAGAATATTCAGCAATTTGCATTTGTCTTTGTTGTCGATCCGCAAAAGTTCATGTTGAGGCACGCGATGTTTCTTTGCGGTACAGAGGGTGTTAGATCAGTTTACAACTCAGTGCGCCACAATTCGGAATATGAAACTGTGGTTTAAAAGTAAACAGCAGGATTGTACATTTGGTAAGTACATTTATTTCACATTAAATATTTAGTGAATATTTAGCGATTTGCTATTGTCTCTGCTGTAGATCAGCAAAAGTTTATTTGGAGCCACGCGTTGTTCCTTTGTGGTAGATAGGCTGTTGGTTTATGATAAAAGCAGTAAATGGTTGCTCTGATAATTGTAAGGTTGCTCCAACAACGAGCCATTAGACAACCCTATTGGTTGGTATGTTGTTTGTAGCCGCTAGTACTGCGTAAGGGCATATTGGTCCTTGGCGATTGTCCCATAAAATGGTGAGGGTCATGAAGTTGCATATTTGGACCTGTACCTGGCAGTTGAAGACCCCATCCGCTGGAGTCTGTAAATCGTGACATAGGCAAAATGGGGCCACATACCTGTTTTAAAAAACATAAATTAGTCTCACCAGCCAATCTTCATTAAAAAGCATCATTTTATTTATTAGGGCGTGAAACTGTTTGCTATTGAAGATAGTACAACGGAGTATGTTAGTAATAAAATAATATTTTCCCATTCATATAGCGCTAAGAACCGTGAGGTATCTAAGCAGTGCTTATTATTAACCACAGTGTGTGGTGCTCATTTATCGACCACGGAAGGATGAAAGGCTGAGTTTGGCCTTGTCGGGATTCGAACTTGCGTTAGCAAGCTGTGCACGGATGTCAAAGCGAGAGTTGTACTCGCTGTGCCACTTGACAGGCTACAGTGAAGTGGCACAGCGAGTAGAGCGCTTGACCGCCTATAGGACGGTTACATTATTTATATTAACCCACCCTGTGTCGTCTGCCTTTTTCAGAGCCCTCTAAACGACAGGGGATCAATTTGGCGGTGATAGTGCGCGGTAGAAAACATTATGCCACTTTCAACGAACAAGTTCAACTTGAGCGGTCTTTAATGCTACGCTATTGTAATTATATTTGGTATAAAATAATCTAAAGGGTTACTTACAGTACAATTGCAATTTCCATTGTCTACGAGTGGTGCAGTCCCAAAGTACGACTCCGCATGTGCCAACGATTTTTCGCATAGTGATATAATATATAAAAGTGGTTTCGTTTCATAAATTTCATACTGATCTTCTCTTACGTTTTAGCAACACTACTTCAAGAGAAGTCTTTCATCACAATCTTTGTCTGTCAAGGTCAAAACACAATGCAACCTTATAGTCCGCTTCGTGAGCCACTCCGGGGGCCGAGAAAAAAATGGAAGCAGATGACCTTCACTGTGAACGAGCATACATTCTTACTTTACAACATTCTGTGTAAAGCCATCTGTAGAAGTTGGTTTTTGCTTGTCATGTTTGTATATTGTTTGCGTGATATTAAAAAAAGTTTGTTTAAAGGACGTTATGGTTCTAAGTACAGCCGAAAGACCCCTGAAAATAGCAAGTTATGGTAAGCTATGAAAAATAACTCGCGCCACCACCGTGCACTGCTAAGACTAACACCCAGGACATCAAAGATGACATCGCAAATGGTATTGATGAAATCACTGATGACATCACATGTGTATGTACTTTTCATGGAATTTGTGTACTAGGTATTTTTATTATAATGTTCCAAAAAAAGTGTCAAGGATATTGCAATAAATATCATACCGTTATTAGTGCTTTGAACGATGCATTGATATAAATAGCATTGTATTATGGGATTCTATCTAGTATACTGAGCTACTAATGGCGAAAGATAGCATTGTGTGCAGAGTACAAGATGAAAGTATAATATTTGTAATGTTAATATGTTGAATAATGAAATTATTGTCCTGAAATGTTCGAAAATTCACAAAATGGGGGTGTTCTGAGGACGTTATTCGTATTGTGTGATTGCTTAGCTGTATGCAATGAGGGAATGGCACAGAGAGTAAAGTGGGCGCCGTCCGCAGACACCGCGGCTGTTCGTGGACAGGGCGTGCTACATCCGGGTTTTTACAGGAAATCCAACATGGAAAGAAGACTGTACGGATCAGCCAATCAGATGTCGAGGTTGTGGATTTGGGTTGAAAGAGACTGTGTGTGGTGGAGATGGCAGAAGTGGAGAAAGTCAGGGTGTTGGTGCTCGGAGATATGTTTGTGCATGGTTTACAGCAGTACGCTGAATGCAGGCACGTTGCAAAGAACTTTGATGTCAAAGGAGTGGAGGTGGTGTGGAGCACTGTGCCTGATTGCAATGTACAGGGAATTGTACAGGTTTGTGAGGATATGGCCACGATGAACAGTCCGCATGTGCTAGTTTTGCACTATGGTGCTTTCCATTTGGGCAACGTCAGTGCCCCTACTTTGTTGGCTGATTTGGAACGCTTGGTTCAAGCCGTAATGAAGATCCTTCCAAATGCGAAAGTATTTTTTTCTGGATTATTACCTAGGGCAATATGGGACAATAGTTCAGTTTTTTGTCCTCAGCAAAACATTGCTAGGTGTGCCATCAACCGAGGTATGTGTGCCTTCATGCTTAGAGCTGTTATGTTCTTCTGTAACAATGAGAATATTGATGCCAATAATGCTGTTAATTTTAAAGAAGATGGTATTTCTTTATCTTTTACTGGAAATGCCTTTCTATTTTGGAATGTAAGGGTTGCTTTGGAGAAGGTTATGTGAAGATTTTAGGAGTAAAGTAAGAAAAAAAAAAACAAGGAAAAAAATACAAAATAACCGATGTCTGTCAAGCATCTGTAAAAAAAAAAAAACGGCTCTTTTCAGAGCCAACTTCAAAGCGGAAATGGGGCACACTATTTAAATTAACATTAACATTCACCACGCTCAGATTTTCGATATGTCCGCGGACATGGTGGTAGTCCGTGGACATGAAAATCACTACGAGGGGGTTAGTATGTTCTATGTTATATGTATATGAAGTCAGGGATATTATGGTTAAGTTGTGCTACTAAAAACCTATGAAATTCAGTGAAAAAACGTTGTTAAAGGGACGTTATGGTTAAGTTGTGCTACTAAAAACCTATGAAATTCAGTGAAAAAACTTTGTTAAAGGGACGTTATGGTTAAGTTGTGCTACTAAAAACCTATGAAATTCAGTGAAAAAACTTTGTTAAAAGGATGTTATGGTTCAAAGTAAAACCGAAAAACCCCTGAAATTTGTAAGGACAAGCAACCATAACTCGCACCGCCACCGTGCACTGCTAACACTAACACCCAGGACATCAAAGATGACATCACAAATGTCATTGATGACATCACTGATGACATCACATGTGCATTTACCTTTCATGAAAAGTCTGTACAAGGGATTCTTAGTGTAATGTTAATAAAAAAAAGTGTCAAAGATTATTGGAATAAATATCAAATGCTAATCAGTGCATTAAGCAATGCATTGATATAAATAGCATTCTATTATTATCTTCAATACAGTATACTAAGGTACTCATGTAGAAACATAGGCATTGTGTGCAGCATACATGATGGAGGTGCAATATTCATAAGCTTGCCATGTTCAATATTGAAATGATAACTGTTTTCATATTAGAGTTTTGCGTATAGTGAAACTTGTGATAAGTAGGTAATAAAACCCACTTACTGCATAATTGCATTATTATACACAAATCACAAAGATACAACACCACATACAAATATGAATATATACAAGGGAATTGAAGTAGGAAAAAGAAACAGCAAAAGTAGCAGAAAGTGTTCATAACCTAACTGATTACCTTTATGGAGAGAAATGATTGCTCTGTTTCAAAGCTGTTACTTACCCTATCTATATATATCACATGATGTGTCTGGACCCTAAGGAAAATAGTGTACAACATATAAAAATATGAGCATATACAGGGAAAGTACAGTAATAAAAAAACATCAAAAGTATCAGAAAGTGCTGATAAATCTACTGATAATTTTAATGCACAAAAAGGATTGCTGTCTTTCAAGGTTGTGACTTCTCCTATGTATATGTTTCATATGATATGACTGGACCATAAGGGAATTATTCTAAGAACATACTTGAAAGATAAGTCTACGAATATAGTAATTTACAATTTTTAGTTCCTGACTGTTACCGAAGAAAATCATGTGGCCTAGATATGTCAGGAAAGGAAAAAAAAGGAGAGCCAGCCACATGATGTCATCAGTGATGTCATCAATGACATTTGTTATGTCATCTTTGATGTCCTGGGCGTTAGTGCTAGCAGTGCACGGTGGCGGCACGAGTTATGGTTGCTTATTTTACCATAACTGCCGAATTTCAGGGGTTTTTCGGTTTTACTTTGAACCATAACGTCCCTTTAACAAAGTTTTTTCACTGAATTTCATAGGTTTTTAGTAGTGCAACTTAACCATAACGTCCCTTTAACAAAGTTTTTTTTACTGTATATATATATATATATATATATATATATATATATATATATATATATATATATATATATATATATATGGATGTTATGGTTAAGTTGCACTAATAAAAACCTATGGAATTTTATGAAAAAATGTTGTTAAAGGGACGCTATGGTTAAGTTGAAATAGTATAAAAACCTATGAAATTCAGCAAAAAGCATTGTTAAAGGGATGCTATGGTTACAAGAAAAATCGAAAAGCCCAAGAACCTCACCAGTTATGGTAAGCTAAGCAGCCATAACTTGCACCACCATCGTGCACTGCTAAGGCGAACATCCAGGACATCAAAAATGACATCACATATGGCATTGATGACATCATCAGGACAGATTTGCAAAAGGATTCTTTGAGGTCCTTGCTGATGCTCCTCTTGAATGTTTGCTGCAATACTGTTGAGCACTTCGGGCTGTAGCCATGAGCAGAATTTCTTTTTCCCCATTCAAACATATCCCGAGTCCGAAAAACGTTACCACATAGCCAGTCCCCAGTGGCCATGCCCACTTCGACCCCATTGCTGTTCCCTCATGGTCATGGCCCGTAGCCATATTGTCCGGATCCTGGTCTTTGGCCCTGAGACGAATAATCTGGCCACTGCCAATTACCACAGGCTATACATCAGTCACAAAAGGTATATCACTATTTTGTGTACCTACTTTATGAAACTTTTCAAAAAATAAAAGACTGACACATTTGCAAAACCATGCTTTCAGGTCCTTACCAATGCTCCTTGCAAGAGTTTGCTTCAAATCTGTCAATTTTTTTTTTAAAGTGTCAAAATGTCTGTATATAAAATGGTCATATAACTTTGCCCCCACATGACAAAATCCATTTACACTTTGCACAAACATGTAAGGTTGGGTCTATAATCTTTCTGAAAACGTTTGTTCAGATTCGTCAAGCAGCAGCAAAGGTATAATTCATCTAACAATATTGAGACCCCCTCTAAATTTTCTCCCTGTGTCAAAACCCCACCAAACATTGCACACATACACTTTTGTGCGGATTCCTGAAACGGCACTAAATTTATAAGCCTTTTAAATATTTTGAGACCCCTTCTCTAATTTTGCCCCCTACTGGCAAAAAAGTATTAAACTTTGCAGAATAATTCAGCATCAGGTCTAAATTGATATTGCAAGATTGATTTCATACAGTTTCAATGAGTGGCGCCAAAGTTATAAGCCATCCAAAAACTGCTTTTCAACAACCCTGTGATGCATAAATATGTATTGATGTCCTCGAAAATCTGAGATATTTGCAAACTTTGTAGAAGAAAAAACACCTGTTTTTTGGCTTTTTATGGCCATATCCCAGCCCATCCTCATCACCCCTCACCTCCCCAGAGATTGTTATATTAGTTTGATAAGTGCAATGTTGTGTTTTTTAAAATGTTTTTATTGTGATGTCCATGGACTATGGGTTCATTTCGCGAATCAAACATGGTGTCTGTTTCAAAAGTTTTGCCTCAACTCACGTTTTTAAATTGACCAATCGGGGCAGTGGTTGATGTCCACGAACATCATGCTGCTCTGTGATTGGTCCAGTGGCATCCGCAGACTCGGAATCAGGAAATGATTCGGCGGACCGGACCCAGATATCACTAATTTCTATTTACCTACTATTTTGCCATTTAAACAAAATCTGTTTGAGGAATTTACACACAATTTGCGAAAGCACGCTTTTGGGACGAAGCCTCCGCTGCTCACGCAAGTTTGTTGCAAATCCGTCCACATCATGTTGCTCTTAGTGGTCTTGTAAGCTAATTTATTAGGCAACACGGTCCCTTGCTCGCTTTGAAGCTAAGCAGAGTCCACCCTAGTTTCTGCATGGATGGGACCCCCAGATGCCCATTGTGTCATGCCCAGTGATTTTTAACACCAGACGTCAGTGTAGCTGTAAAAGTATGTCATTTTTTCCAAAACCACAGCTACAAACACCTAATACCCTGGGTTATTACTATACCCACAGATGTCTCTATTCCATACTAAAGTAGGCATCCAGATCTCCTATCCATGCAGTTCCTACGTAGCTTCAAAGCGAGGAAGAGGCCGGCCCCCACAGGCCATGTTGCTCTAAGTGGTCAAGTTGTCTTGTAACTCATGCTAATTTATTAGACAACATAGCCTGAGGGGACCGACACCTTCCTTGCTTTGAAGGTAAGCAGTGTTGGTCTGGGTTACTGCATAGATGGGAGTCCTGGATATCTATTTCTAGTGTATGGACTACAGCTAGATGCAACTATGTGTAGATTTATAGCCACAGAAAAAACATCTTTTTTGCTCCTCCTGGCCCTCAAGTGTCCCCCTCATTTGTGCCAGCTCCGGCCACTCCTCAGATGGCCTCCTTAACTCACATGACCTCTCCCATTTCCCCCACAACACACAGTGTTTCTGTGACAAAGTTTGCTCTGAGATGTCAGCTATTCACGGCTAGAGCCAAGGTTACAGAAACTATTCATTTTGCAAACTCAATGCCTAGACCCCCTCCAAGAATAACATTTCACTTGGTATCCTCTAACCATCCTTCGCCCCACCTCTAGCTCAATGGGATGTGCATGTTTTTTGACCTGCAAATGTCTTTTTTCTGCATTTCATTTTCACATGCCCCTGGCTATACCCACAGCTATCTCTTGCATTGAGGAAAAACAAATAGATGGTGGTTGTTTCATTTATAAACACCCAGTTTCTTGGCAATTTACCCGAGATACAGCTATCTATTTTGGAAAAGTGAATAACCACAAACCACACGCTTGTTGCCCAAGTTGTTTTGGACCTGATCCAAATTCTTAGAGCATTTTGGTCTGTGCGGCTGAGCAAACATTGCTTTTTCTTGTCTCAGAAAATGAATGGGGAGTAGGATGCAACTTTTTTTTTTTCTTAGTAACTTACTTATTTCTTAACGAATCTCTCCCAAACTATGCAGTGTGGGGGGGGCCTACATGTCCCTAATTGTCTCCAGCATTTTAGCCAAATCTGTCACATGGGTCAAATGTCATTAGCAATTAATTTTTTCAGGTTTCCTATTGGAGTCTGACTCACCTTAACTACAGGGTGGCCTCTGTCACCCTATAAAATATATATCTATATATGTTTATACTACAGGGCCTGTGTTAGCAGCACTGTAGTTATGGTTAAGTTGCTCAACTCATAGAAAAAGCTTGATTGATTTTGCAAAGTCTGGTGCAGTTTTGTCCAGGCGGGGCAAAATTATAGTGGGAGTCCGAACATTTTTATAAATCCTCATAGACGCAATGTAAAAAAACTTTGCTCGCACCTACAGCCCAAACTGCTGTATGGATTTTCACCAAATTTGTGGCAGGAGGGACGATGTGGTCCTGAAAGCATGCTTTTGAAAATTTGGTGTAAATCTGTGTAGTAGTTTATCTGGGTCCGGTCTGCGGACTCATTTCCTGATTCGGTACCCACAGACACCCCCTTGACCAATCAGAGAGCAGCGTAACGTCCGCGGACATCATATGTGCCCACTGATTGGATGTTCAAAAAACGTGATGTGAGTCATATTTTTTGATCCGCGGACAGCCGCTTGTGTCTGTGGATTGCACAGCGGTGAGCAAAACATATTTGGGGTTATTCTGTGGCCCATAGAGGGCCTGGAAAGGGCGGGGAAACGGAACAAAGTTGTTTGGAAGCTGCTTTTATAGTTGGAAAATGGGCGTGCAGGTGCTGCTGAGTCTGCGGTCAATTTTACTGTCCGTAGAGAGCGCGCTGAGAGAAAAGTTAGTAAATTACATTTGGTGTTATTTAGTGACCAAAAGAGGGCATGGAAAAGGTGGGGGAATGGAATACAGTTTATTTGAAACTGTTCTTATAGTCCAAGTCTTTAAAGGGTGATTAGCCAATCAGGTTTTGTGGGTCTGGAGGTGGAATTGAAGTGTACAGGAGTATGTTTTGTTATGTTAAAGGTACTTGTATAGCGCACCGTCACCAATGGAATTGGTGCCCAGACGCTCTGCCGGATCTGTAAACAGGAAGGACAGGTAGGGTTAGTCAGGAGGAGGGGATCTGTAAACAGGAAGGACAGGTAGGGTTAGTCAGGAGGAGGGGAGACGGAGAGTGGGAGAAGTGGTGTGCTGTTGGCAACTTCAGCTCGGTATACACTGAGTGCTGGGCTTTGGTGCTAGTATCAGATCGGGCGAGGCCTCGAGTGCTGTTGGTGATGTTTATGTGTTGTTGATGTGGTGTGGTAAAGTGCGTGTGGATTGCTGGGAGAGAGATGGTTCTGTGGCTTTGTGTGGGTTAAGTATGCAGAGGATTCAGGGTTGGGTTAGTGGGGTCTGTATCCTGATTCAGGTACTTATGGTTCCGTTAGAGTTGTATATCTGTGGGTTGTTGCTGGTTCCTCGTGGGCTGAATCGCTTTGTTGGTGCTGCACTGATCCAGCTGTATCATAGTGAGTATTGTTTCAATTGGTAGATGCGTCAGAACCTTATCTTTGGTTGTGGGACTGGGTAGATAATATCTATTCTCAGGTTATGTAGAGTGTCACTGGTTAGTCGAGGCTTTGAACGGTTCAGGGTTGGAGTGGTGTTGATGTGGCGTCGTAGTGCATCCGTCTTGGTGAGCTTGTGTATTCAGTTGTTTGTTTCCTTCTGTCCTGACTGTCTGTCCATTGGTTCTTTGGTTTCCGTGGGGTGAACATCCTTGGCTATTGTTTAGTTGTAGTTTTTTGTGTGGCGGGGCATTGTGCTTCCTGCTGTGTATTGGTGGACAGTGTGTAGTGATGAAGCTTTCTGTTTCTCAACCACTGGATTGGGGCTTGTGGTGCAATCCTTCCTTTCCCTCTCTATATTTTGTCCTTAGCGCTGTAGGGGATGGTTATAATTTAAGGTAATTGTCTTCTTGATGATTCGTCCTAGTGTTTCTTTGTCTTGCTATGTTTACGGTCATTGGTCGTATTGTGGCTGTCTCCCGTTCGGTCGTTTAGTATGTCGTGGGATATTTACCTTGGGGTTTTCCCCATTGATTGATCGCTGTGTATCAGGGTCTCTCTACCTTCATTGATGTTTTAGTTGTGTGTGTGCACCCCTGTGGCTGGTCTTTCTAGTTATGACGCGAAGAGACAGGTTTTGAGTAATTTCCTGAATTATAGGTGGTTTCTTGTGTTACGTATGTATTTTGGAAGGTCATTCCAGGTATTCAGGGCTTGGTGAGAGAAGGAGGATCCTCCAAGTTTTCTTTTGTTGTAGGGTTTCGGTTCCAGGCAGATGTCCATGCTTGATCTGAGCATTCTTGTTGGTTGATGGAGGCGCAGTTTGTCTCTTAGGAACTCAGCACCTTCGTTGTGTACTGCTCTGTGCGTAATGCACATTGTTTTGAATTTTATTTGTTGTTTTATTGGTAGCCAATGTAGTGTTTTCAGCGCTGGTGCAGTGTGTTCTCTTGGGGGTGGTTTCAGAAGTAGTCTGGCTGGCGCATTTTGAATGTGTTGTAGATGTTTTAAGAGTCGTTCAGGCATGCCTAGGTATAGGCTATCGGCGTAGTCTACTTTGAACATGACGAGGGCAATGATGGTGGTAGTTTTGTTGGCGAACAATAGGAACAGTAAAATCCTCTTTGCTGCTCAGAGAGGGTGCTGGGGTTGTCCCGAGTTCCCTTGGCCAATGGATGAATTGGTTTTTTCCTCCATTTTTTGTGATGATCATTATTTCAGTTTTGCCTGGGTTGATTTTGAGGGAGTTGGAGTTCATCCAGAAGAATACATTGCGGGGGCAGTTTATTAGCGTTGAGTTTATTTCCGGGTTGTCTTGTATTGTGAAGATTATTTGTGTATCGTCAGCATCGTTGTAGCAGGTGAGGCCATGGCTTTTGATGATTCTGATAAGTAGATACAGGTAGATGTTGAATAATAGCGGGGCGAAGGATGATCTTTGTGGTAATCCACAGGTGGAATCTCTCGGGCTGGATTTGAAGGGTTTCAGCCATACGGTTTCCGTTCTCTTTGTTAGGAAAGATTTGATCCATAGTAGGGGGGGCGTCTGTAATTCCAAGTCCTTCTAATGTGATTATGAGGGTGGCATGGTTGACTGTGTCGAATGCTGCCGATAGGTCTAGGAGTATCAAGGCAGTGCTGTTGTCCGAGTCTGCATTGATTTTCAGATCATCCTATATTGAGAGTAGAGCTGATTCCGTTCCACTCAGTGGTCTTGTGCCTGGTCTAGTAGGCAGTGCTCTTCTATAAACATTTGGGTTGTTTTGTATATGTACGTTTCAAGCAGCTTGGCTGTATATGGGATGTTAGAGATGGGTCTGTAGTTGGAGAGGTCCTCTACGTTTTCTGCTGTATCTTTGAGTAGTGCCCCGATGTATGCAGTTTTGAAGGCTTGTGGCACTTTCTCAGTTGTGATGGCATAGTTGAGGACGTTCCTGTGAAATTCCATGGGTGTTCCTTGTTTAAGAATCCATTTGTATATGTCTGGTGGGCAGGCGTCTTCAGGGGACCTTGTGGTATTGCTTTCATTCACCAGTTTGACGAATGTCTCCAGTGATATTTCTAGAAAGCTTCATAGTTTGTTTGGATGTTCCTCCTGGGTGTAGGTAGGGGTCGTGGTCTGATCAGACGGTCTGCTTTGTATAGTTTATTGATGTTGGTGATTTTGTATTTGAAGTGGTCGGCGAGGTCATTGCAAAGTTTTGAGGATGGATTGGTGTGGTCTTACACCGCGGAAGGTTTTTGATTTCATTTATGATTTTGAAGAGTTGTTTGTGGGTGTTTGAAGCTTCGAAGAGTCGGTTGTCGTAGTGTTTCCTCTTTGCTTTTTGCATTTCCTTTTTGTATGCCCGGTTGTGTTGTAGGAATTTCAGTTTGTTCGCTGCGTCGTTTTGTTTTCTCCAATCATGTTCTAGTGTTCAGTTTTTCCTTTTCATAGTACTAATTAGTGGGGAGAACCATTTTGCCATTGCCCTTTTATGAGAACAATTGAAGGGTTTTTCTTTGGCGATGTTGTCTTTAGTAGTTGTAATCCAGGAATGCAGCAGGGTTACTTTTTTGTCCAGGTCATCTTCTTCCATGAATGTTGGGTGTGGTTTGCTTAGCTCAAGGAGTTCACTCAGGTTGGAGTTTTTGATGTTTCTCCAATTTCTTTTCATGGTGTTCGTTGTTTTGTCTGGTTGACTGTTTGTTGGGGTGGTCATTTTGATTACGAAGGGAATGATGAGGTGGTTGCTACAGGATATTTGTATTGGGGGTGCCGTGGTAAGGAGTAGTTTGTTCGCACAGATTACGTCAAGTGTATGCTCTGCTGAGTGGGTTGCTCCTTTGACTAGTTGTTGTAGGTTCATTGCTGCTAGTTGGCTGGTTAGCAATTTTTGTATGGACGTGGTTTCTCCTTCGAACCAGATGTTGACGTCTCCAAGGACTATCAGGTGATTGTGTTTGATGGCTAGGACAGTGATTGCCTCTGTGAAGGTGTCTACGAAGGTTGCATCGTAGGTTGGTGGTCTATATATTAGTATGAATTTCAAGTTTGTTTTGGGGCTTACTGCTAGACATATGATTACAGATTTGCATTTATCGATGTTTAGTGGATCTTCTAATTTGATATCCAGGTGTTCCTTGTGAATGATTGCCAGTCCTCCCCCTCTGATGGTTTCTCTGTTTGCTTGGACGAATTTGAAGTATTCAGACAGGCAGTTGTTGAGGATGATCTTGTAGTTGTCATCTAGCCAAGTTTCTGTTACAAAGGGGATGTTGATCCCTCCGTCGAAGAGCAGATCGTATATCTCGGTGGCATGTTTGGACATGGACCTTGCATTGATGAGGTTGCAGTGGATTTCTTTGGTGTGGTTTTGCTCGTTAGTTGTTCCTTGTTTTGGTTTGTGGTTGTTTGGTTGCGTTGCATCATTATTGGGGTTGATTGGGGGTGAATGAGGATTAGCGAACGTGGCATCTTCATTGTAGGAGGGCGTATGAGGATCAGCAAAGTCTGCATCTTCATTGAAGCGGTCTGCTAGATTGAAAGCTTGGCTGTTCATTGGTGTTGTTTCTCCGTTTGTGCTGGTTAGGTGAAGGTCCGTGAAGTCGTCTTCTTCATTGAATTGGTCAGTTAGGTTGATGTTTGGGTTGCTGGTTATAAGATCTTTGTCGTCGTTATGTCTGGTGTGGCGCAGGTGTTGAGGGTGTCATTCTGTTCTTGTGTTGTATGGGGTGATGGGGTCGGACTCAATCCACATTTTTCTTGGGTTCTTCCGTCTTTTTCCTGGTTGTCTCGGACTGTTCTTTGTGTGTGTTGATGTCTCTGTGTCATAGGGGTATCCTGGTTCTGGGGTTGTTGCGAGGTATGGTGTGAGATATAAGGATTTTCCCTTTGGAAGTTTGTTCTGGTCGTTTTGTTTTTTGGCGTTGTGTTTTCTCTATTTGCAGTTGTTGCTTCGGTGCTAGGTTGGATTTGTGTGTCTGTGTCCAGTGTGGCCTTGTCTTGTGCCCTTTCTCGGCATCCCTTCTGGTCCAGGGCATTTTGGTGCTTAGTGCAGAGGTGCCGGTTGAGTGGTTGGCTGCTGTGTCTTGTGATCGGAGTGCTGGTATTTCTTCTTGTGTTGGTAGGCTTGGGTGCTTTTTGTGCTGTATCTTCTTCGGGTAGGTTGGTTTGTGCATCCTCAGACCGCTGTCAGATGGGGTTGTGGTGTTGGGTGTACAGTTGTCAGGGGTGTAGTTCAAAGTTCAGTGCCAACTATGTAGGTCTCTCGGAAAAAGGTGAGGGCGGTAGAACTATACTATCACGGTCTGGTCCTCACTAGGAGTATGTTAAGGTGGTTAAGCTAAGTTTGTGCTTGAGACTAAGTCTAACTATGTTCTAGGGTCTCGTATGGTGAGTGGGACTCTAAGGAGTATTGTAATCCTTACAATGCAAATTTCGGGAGAGGAACCCCTGCTAAATTTGGGAGACCTGTATAGTGCGAGAGAGGCCTATTAATGCAATCTGAATATCATACAATACAATTTGGAAACAGAACCCCTGCTAAATTTGGGAGACCTGTATAGTGGGTGAGGGGTCCACGGCCAGCGGTCAGATGAGTACCGTATTTCTTCAGGGTGTGGGAGAGAGAGAGGCAATGGGAGCTAATAACACTGTTTTATATCGGTTTCTTAAGTGGCTAGGATTATATGGTAGAGTGTTGGATCTACTCCTAACCCAGGCCACTCCTACCTTACTGGTCCTTTTAGTTGATGGTTGGCCACTGGCTTCCCCTGCTGACACTTCCTGGAGCCGCCTCTGTTGGAGCCGCCCTTGGCTTTATGCCCTTAGCCGCATGGCTGCTCGGGCAGAGGGCTGCCCTGGGAAGTCCAGTGATGAAGGCTGAGAGGACCAACGAGAGTGGCGTTGGGAGGGTCGGGAGGTCGGAGGGAGGCCAAGCAGGAAGAGGGCATGGGGTGGGAGCGGGCTGCTGGGGTCTACCAAAGGGCTCAGGGCTTCGGGAATATCAAATTAAATCTCACCAGGATGGGTCTTGCGCTCACTCTGCTCTGTGGGAGGGTTGGCAGGCGGGAGGAGGGAAGACAAACCAGGAAGTGGTGCCTAGGGGGGAACGAAGGCTCACAGGTCCTGGGCAAGTTTGAAAAACACTATAGGGGCACAGATGGGGTCACGCACCCTACTGCACCTACCTGCTAGCTCTGGTGAAAAGGAGGCAGGCGGCTCTGCTGAGGTCACAAGACCCGAGCAGCTATGGCAGCAATAGCCAGTCAGGGACGTTGGGAGGGTCGGGAGGCAGCCAGGAAGTGAACCAGGAAGCGGGTGTGGGGAGGGAATGAGGACCGTGAGCTGGGCTACAAGGGCCTGGGGGCCGCAGCAAATATCAAATTAAGGGCACAGATGGAGATGACTTCTCATCATGCTTCCATGAAGTAAAGTGGAGCCGGTGGACTACATGGGTCGGTAGACCTCATAAACATGGTCAGTAGGACCAATCAGGGCTGTGGCGTGGGTCGGGAGGCGGGAGGGAAGTGAACCAGGAAGCGGGTGTGGGGAGGGAACGAGGATCGTGAGCCGGGTTACAAGGGCCTGGGGGCCGCAGCAAATAACAAATTAAGGGCACAGATGGAGATGCCTACTCATTGTGCTTCCACAAATTAAAGTGGAGCCGGTGGATGTTGGGCTGGCCTTAAATTACGGTAGGGGGCAGTGTTTCTCGTGGTCCTTGACCAAACCCTTAAAAGTACTTTAGAACTGCTGCACCCTATACAACGGTGTGTCGCAGTACATGTTGAAAACTATGACCCTCGAAAGGTAAGGATAGACAGCCTCCTGTATGGCCTGTGAGGCTGCTGGCAGCATGATCTGCCTCACAGGAGTACACTGTGTGGTGGCAGGATCGGTTGAGGAAGATGGGGTACATGACGTTAACCTGCTTCTCACTGAGAAAGAACCAACCTTTCTGAGAGTATCCTGGTGGTTGGATTTGGTGTGGCGGTGCATATGGGTGGTCCCGAAGGAGTACTGCCCTTGTTGTCTGCGATTGTGTAGGACCAGACACACTCAGTAAAACATGGGCATCCTGATCATTTGGGATGCCCCCCACAGTCTTAAAGAACTGCCACACCCATGACTGCCTGTAGGCACTTCCTCTACTTATTCTTCGTGTTCTTCATCACCCTGCTCTGCATCACTTTTAGAAAGAGTACTTTTTGGAAACTGATAACTTTGGAGCCTTTTGCCAAATGGTCAGCAAACTTTGCAAAGAGGTGCACACTGATTGGATGTTTGACATCTTGAGGTCCTTCATCATTTTTCAGACGGTGCCCATATTGGGTGGGCGGATCATGGCCAGATTCCTGGTGGCATAGCTGTAGGCCATGCCCCAAGAACCTGGCCATGGGCCACATACACTATAGTAATATGTATATAGTTATTATAGGTAGTACAAGGGGAGTATACCATATCAGCAAAGAGGTCAGCCAGTCCAGTGTCCGGTCTGTGACGCCAAAGGTCTGATGGAGGCGTTCAATAAAGATAGAATGGTTCACCGTGTCAAAGGCGGAGAAGAGATCAAAGAGCACTATCCTCAATTGTACTACAATCAAAAATACCAAATTCACTTCAATGTGAATTACCGGATAGGAAAATGGAGAAAGGGAGAGGAGGAGTGAACAGAGAATAAGCAGTCAAAAAGAGTGGAGAAGCAAGAGGGTAGAGCGAATACAATTGCAGAAGTCAGTAGTAACACATAATGTTGAAGCCAGGATACAAGATGAAGATGGGAACAGCATGATTCAGGGCCGCCACGAGTACAAGATGCAAAGGAAGTTTAGCATGAGAGTTGAGAAATGGTGATTTCCATAAAAGTCAAATCCAGCATTGGCCACAAGATGGTGATGGTGCAACCAGAATGTATCAGGACAGACTCCTGCAGAAGTAGGCTGGAGGGTGGTGGGGGGAGTAGGGTAGAAGAATCAAGCAAAAAGGGCAACACCTCTGTATGAGAAGGGGGGCACAAGGGAACATCACAGGGGGAACAGATGGGTGAGCTGCTTCCTTCAACTCCATGCCAGCCAGCATCAAAGAAGCCTGAGTCACCGCGCTACTAAAAAAAAAAACTTCACTAGACACCACCCTACCCACAAATTACTGTCCCATCATGACTGTCCCTTTTCTACCAAAAATAGTGGACAAGACTACCTTGAAAGTAACGTGTTGCTAGGATCCAGACAATCTGACAATCTGGCTCCAATTCAGATGGACAGTATAAGAGATTCCAGAAAAATGTGTGTCCTCCTCCTTCTAGACCTGTCCGCCGCTTTTGATTTGTCCGATCACGACAAGCTTTGCAACTCACTCAATGAAAATGTTAACTTCTCCTCAGAAGCTACCCTTTGGGTGAAGTCATTTTAGCAGATCGATCCTCTCGAGTCTCCATCGGCACTGAGGCTGCCGATCCCACCCCAGTCCCCCTAGGTGCCCCCCAAGTCTCGTGCCTCTCTCCCACCCTCTACAATGCCTATACAAAACTGCTATTCGCAGCACTGGAGGCCATGGGTGTCATATACACCAATGTTGCTGATGACACCCAGATCCTCATCCCCATCTCAGGAGACCATGAACAAGACTCAGCTACCATCAATTAAATCTATGCCATTATTCAAAATTGGATGGCCACAAACAGTCAGTGTTTCAACGATGAAAAGACGGAGATCCTCATAGTAGGTTCCCCATCCCCATTAATAACCCTCCATGCCAACTATTCAACCATTAACATAAATGGCACTCCCACCCCAGTACTTAAACATGTCAAAACGTTAGGTGCCCACATAGACTCCAACCTCACAATGAGCAAATATATCAGTAGCATTGCCCCGACTACCGCATACACTGCAAAACCTTTTGCACTCACCCACCAATTTCTCACCCCCCCAAAACTGCCTCACCCAAGCTCGAACCCTTATTCTATCAAAACTGGACTATTGTAACACCCTTTTACTAGGAACCACAAAGACCAACCTCGACAAAATTCAATTATTACAAAACAAAACCCTAAGGTCAGTGTTTGGACTAAAAATAAATTAGCATATTTCCCACATCAGGAGAGCGGTACACTGGCTTCCCATTGATATGATATGATGATATGATATGTCATTTATAAAGGCCTATACACAAGTGTTTCAAGGCGCGGCAAGGGAGGGGAACAAAGGGAGGACAGACAACGATCCTACTAGGCCAGGTGTCATTCAGATCACGCAAGTGCGTGGGAAGGGGGGCAGGGACAGTGCAGTATATGGGAATAGATAAAACAATAAGTAAATTAACGGCCATCATGTGGCAAGTGCATGGGTAAGTGCAAACATCAGGTGTCAAGGGCTGGTAGGGAGATTGTAGGGATACAGAAACAGTTCCCCAAGTGCGGGGGTTGCCAGATGGGCAGTGCAGGTGTGTGACGGTGGAGGGGGAAGGACCTGGGTCCGAGATCAGAGGGTGCTCAGGTAGCCGGTGCAGTTCCAGTAATACCCAGGAGGTCCGCAGAGGAGAGAAGGAGAAAAAGCAGAAGCAAAGATAAAGGTTTTGAGGTGCTTCTGGAACTGGAGATGGTTCACCTCAAGTTTAAAGAAGACAGGGAGGCAATTCCAGAGGGAGGCCCCTACTGAAAAGAGATCTACCACCAACTCATTGCTTAGAGAAGCGACCGACTCTGAGGGAGTTGGAGGTGGATGAACGGAAAGCTCGAGAAGGAAGATATTTAGGGAGAGAGAGTTGAAGGTATTGAGGCCCCAGGCCCCAGAAGCCTTGTGGACGATGCAGAGGGTTTTGAACTTAATCCTCTCAGCCACTGGGAGCCAGTGCAGAGATGTCAGTCCTGGATAGATAAGATCCCTGGGCTTGAGGTCAAGGACAAGTCTTGCAGTCCTGTTCTGGATAAGTTGCAGAGGGCGGAGAGTAGAAGCAGGCCGATTTAGAAAGAGGCTGTTGTAGTAGTCCAGCCTAGAGAGAACCAGAGCTCTCGAGACAGTGAGCTTCTGGGGGAAGGAGAGGAAAGGAAGAATACCTCTGAGGGGGTGCAGCTGGTAGGGTGACTTCTTAGAGATGTCAGAGATGTGAGCGGAGAAGGAGAGTGTGAAGTCGAAGGTGACCCCGAGGTTTTTAGCCTTGCAGGTGGGAGCAGGAAGAGGGCCAAGAGAGGCCGGCCAGAGTGCTACAGGAAAGGAGGGAGCGGGTGTCCAATAAGGAGAATCTCAGTCTTAGTGGCATTAAGGCAGGGGTCATTGGTGGCACACCACTCCTGGATAGCAGACAGACAGAGATGAGGGAAGGAGAGGAGGAGTTTCAGGGTAGCTTGAAAATTAGCTGGGTGTCATCCGCATAGCACTGAAAGTTGGGGCAGAGAGCGGCAATGCGATGGGCAAGGAGTGCTAGGTATTGGTTGAACAGCCAGGGAGAGAGGTTAGACCCCTGGGGGACACCACAAGTAGAGAAAAAGATAGCAGAGAGGAAGGACCCAAGTTGGACCTGGGAGGTCTGAGGTCATTAAAGCCAGAATCCTATTGAAGACCCTTACCACCACTCACAAATGCATTACTGCTGTAGCCCCATATCTGAACAACACAGTTTCTCAAAAAAACTACCACAAGAGCCCTCATATCAGGCTCTAGTATTCACCTCTATGTCCCAAGATTCAAGAGCATCAGAGCAGGAGCGATTTGCTTCCCTGTAGCAGCACCCAACATTTGGAACTCCCCCCCCCCTGTTCATATCAGAAACAAGCCCTCCCATCAGCACTTCAAGAGTCTCGTCAAAACTTGGCTCTTCAACAAGTTCTAACGATGAGTCAGCCACGAGTTCCCTACTCCCCTTTATCGCCATGATTCCTGTCTTGTCTGAGCTGCTCTTCTTAGTTCTCTCTGTCTTGTATAATTTACCTTGCTATGTGTCGAGCTGAGACCTCTCAGCTCTCGTACTATCTGTAATATTGTAACGCTTTCTTTAACCAGCTAATCATGCCTCATGTAAGCCAAGCCATGATACCTCTGGGTTTGGGTGTGTATCAAGTTTAATAAATTAAATAAATAAATAAATAAATAAATAAAAACACAGATAAGGAGGGGCAGATGGACAAGGGAACATGTTGGGTGCGCCTTCAATCCAAGGTAAGGGACAGTGTCTCTCATGCTCCTTAATTGCAGTCTCGAAAGCAATTTAAAACTGCTCACCCCTGTAAAGTGGCGTGTTGCAGTATATAGAGAGTACTGTTGTCTTCAAAAGCTATGGATCAACAGCCTCTTGTATGGCTTTCAAGGTAGCTGGTGAGATCTTCTGCCCCAGATAGTAGAGTAGCCTGTGTGATGGTAGTATCGGGTGAGGAAGATGAGGTAGAGGAAGATAGCTTGCTACTTCCTGAGAAAGCAACAGACTTTCTCAGAGTGTCCTGGTGGTTGGATTTGGTGTGGAAGCTCATGGAGGTGGCCCTGTAAGAGTAAAGCCCAGGTTGTTTGTGACTGAGTGCATTTCACCTTGATGACCTGAGCCTTCGGTACACCCCCAATGATGGTAAAAACTGCCACACCATGATTCCCGGTGGCTGCTGGAGGTATTTCCTCTTTCTCATCTTCCTGGTCCTCTTGAATTTTCTTTGCATCATTGTGCTTTTTCTTTTGTCCAGGTCTTCCAGCTGGTGTTAGTGGTGATGATGGTGGTGGCTCATGTAATTGTAATTAGGTATTTATGATGCACTTTATACCTAGATGTTTCTAAGCACAGACCCGGGGATCGAACCTGTGTTGCTCTGCTTTGTCTTGCTTCGAAGGTGAGCGCATTGCCCCTGTGGTATTCTCCTAAGGAGTAGGAATGGCAATGGCTGATGTAATTTTTGAAGTTAAATAGCTGTTGTCCTAATACTCTTTCAAGCATGTGCTGTCTCCTGGATTTCAGATGGAAAATCAGTAAGAATAGGTGTAGGAGCTGTGCAAAGGGAAACTTTCAGCTTATAATAACATACTATATTGGCCAAAACTGCAGTGTCAAACTGTTCATGAAGCGCTGACCCGTTGTGATGTCATCTTTATGACCTGTGTGTTAGTCTTAGCAGTGCATGGTGGTGGCGCGAGTTATGGTTGCTTAACTTACCATAACTGATGAATTTCAAGGGTGTTTTGATTTTACCATAACGTCCTTTTAACAAAGATTTTGTATATATATATATATATATATATATATCACACAGCCCGTGGTAGCAGCCGTGTAGTTATGGTTAAGCTGCTAAAACTCATAGGAAGAGCACTTTTTCGGCGGCTTATACCTTTGCTCCCCCTGGACAAATCCGCACCAAACTTTAAAAAAAAAGTATTTTGTCTGCTCTGAATTTTTTCACCAAGTTGGACGAGGCAAACCTATAGGATATAGGGGGTTCCCAATTTTTTTTTTACATAGACTGAATGGGGAAAACTTTGTGCACAGCTACAGTCCGAACGCGTGGATGGATTTTCACCAAATTTGCAGCAGGAGCAGGGGTTTGGGCCAGAAAGCATGCTTTTGTGTCTTTGGTGGGAATCCGACTAGTACTTTTGTTGGAAATGACTGAAATGTACATCTCTAAAAATAAGTGATATCTGAGTCCGCTCAGCGGACCCATTTCCCTTTTCCCTCCATGGACCGAAGTGTCATTGGCCTGCGGTACAGCGTGCTGTCGAAGAACTTTGGCCACGGCCGGTGGTTGGCTGGAGGGAAGAATGCCGTGCGCCAACAATGCTTGCGAAACACCACCATGGTGTCTCGGAGGACAGTGCGCCAGCGGAATGGTGTGCAAAGTGTACCGTATGCCATGTGTTGGCAGCAGCAAAGGAGGGAAAGGGTGGGGGAGTGACAAGTGGTTAATGTGACATATGTAAGTAGGTGGAAGAAGATGGAGGAGTGACTTCAGTATTGATGTGTATAGCGCGATTTCCCAGGTACCTAGACAACCGACAACATTGTGTGGTCATTTGAGGAAGCTGTCGTAATGGTATGATAGCTTCTGCCAAGAGCGGTTTGCAGTGACCTTTTTCCATGGTGAGTGGTGGCAAGTGATTTTCAGAAGGGGAGTGAATTGCACATGGCATAGGGTGGGTGGGAGCGCGGGTGCCTGTACTATGTGGATGGATTGCAATAGTTAGGGACAAGGTGGCATGCATGGGTGCATGTAGTTGCAGTGGGTCTGTTGAAGGATTAGACTATTGAGTGCATGGCCGATAGCCGTAGGCCAGAGCCCATGATCTGAAGAGCCTAGGGCTTCAGCTCACCCACCGGAACTACGCATGTGTTACTCTGTATCCGGTAGAGGGGGGTGCTTGCATAGTGTGGTGTGTGCAGATTGGTTGGAGTAGGGTTAATGTAGCGAACACTATGTGGGTAGGTTGGCACTGATACCATATTTTGTAAATGGAAGTGGGTACATCCGTAGTATGTGAATGAATGTGCACAGGGGTGCAGGAGAAAGTGTTTTGGTTCTATATTGGCAACCTGTCTGCGGCAACCTCTTTCCATGGTGAGTGGTGGCAGGTGAATTTCATAAGGGGAGTGAATTGGTTATGGTATAGGCTGGGTGGGAGCATGGGTGTCTGTGTTATGCAAATGGAAGCTGTGGTTGAGGACATGGTGGCATGCATGGGTGCATGCAGTTGGGGTGGGTTTAGTGAAGGATTACACTATTGGGTGCATGGACGAAGGCCGTAGGACGGAGGCCATGCTCTCAAGAGCCTAGGGCTTCAGTTCATCCACCGCAGCAATGCATGTGTAACTCTGTATCCAGCAGAGGAAGTGCTTGCATAGTGTGGTGTGTGCAGATTGGTTGGAGTAGGAGCAATGTTGCAAACAGTATGTGGGTAGGTTTACAGTAACACATTACTTTGTGAATGAAAGTGCACAAGGGTGCAGTAGACAAATTTGTCTTTCTACATGGTGGTAAATGTAGCAGTTTCTCCTGTATAGCTATATGGCGGTGTGCAGTTTGGGTAGGAGTGCTGGTGCAGTGCTGTGTTTGTGGATTGTCATACTTGGTGACATGGTGAAATGGATGGTGCCATTATGTAGCAGAGTGTTGAAGGCCTAGACTGTTGGGAGCATGGCCGAAGGCCGTAGGCCATGCACTCAAGAGGCTAGGACTTTAGGACACACGTGGCAGTAATGCATTGTGGATTCTGCAGAAGTTAGAGGGTGGTGGACTGATGCAATAGAGCAGGAGAAGTGAGGTGCCATGCGTGCATGTTTGGTTTTGCACGTGAGGACACTGTTACAACATGGTCAAGTTGTTGATGTGTACTTGCCGATGGTGGTGTGAAAAGTCATGCAGTGTGGGCACTGGGTTCTGGGTTTGCATACTGTCAGTATGGAAGAGGATATGGTAGAAGTGCACCTTAAATGTGCTTGGTTACTATGCTGTGTGCTGATTTGTTGAGGTAGGGCTAATGTTGTGAAAATGTTGTGGGTAGGGCACACACGGCAGTAAAGCATTTTGGATTCTGCAGCAGTTAGAGGATGGTGACCTGTAAATAATGGGTGTGGAACACATTTCAGATGTAATAGAGCAGGAGAAGTCAGGTGTCATGCGTACATGTTTGGTTTTGCAGGTGAGGACACTGTCACAACATGGTAAAGTTTTTGATGTGTACTTGGTGATGGTGGTATGAAAAGTCATGCACTGTGGCCACTGGGTTCTGGGTTTGCATACTGTCGGTATGGAAGAGGATATTGTAGCGGTGCACCTTAAATGTGCTTGGTTACTATGCTGTGTGCTGATTTGTTGAAGTAGGGCCAATGTTGTGAAAAGGTTGTGGGTAGGTTGGTAGTGACACAATACTTTATCAATGCCAGTGAGTAGGGGTGATGGAGGCTGTGGTATGTTTGTGGATGCTGCTAATTGCGACCTGTTTTTGTGAATGGGTGCTTTCTGGTGTGAGGGAGTTTGAAGTGCCACTATGTATGTTACGTTTGTGCACAATTTTAGCTGCCCACATGGTCACATGCATGGATTCATAGTGTTGTTCTGGGTGTGGGCAGGGGTGGACTGTTGTGTGCATGGTGACAGGTGTGCTGGGTGCGCTGCAGGATCATTGTGGATGCTGAACTAGTGCATCCTGTAGGAAAAGTTTCTGGTGAAGGGGATTTGGCAGCAAAGGAAACGTGTTCTAAGAGTGTTTAACAGGAAATATGGAGTTGTGAAGAGAAATGATAGTTTGCAATGCCGAGGTGCAGTAAGTGATTGGTGCTGGAGTTTTTGAAAATGTCATAGTCGCCAGTAGCCATCAGTAAGGGAGTGTTGGAAAATTTGAATGTATAGGGAAGAAGTATTGTGTCTGTTTTACTGGGGCGTGGCCCTAGCTGTTGCTGGGAAAGTGTGCATGCCAAATCATGGCCTTTTGAGCATGGAGCCTTCGCAAATGGAACTTTGGGGATTCTCCAATGAGGTTTTGAGGGTGTGGTTCACTGGAAGGGGCGGTGTCATATATACCCAACGTTCGATGCAGTGAAGTTGGCAGAGATGTACGGACGGCGAGTGATTATAGTCAGTGATACCTTTGTGCACGATCTACACAGGTATGCCGTGGAAAGAGGCTTCTATACTGACTTTCAGTTGGAAGGAGTGCAGGCTTTTTGGTGCACAATTTGAGTGGGGTTTCGGGTGCATGGATCACCTTTGGAAATGTGTGGCCTCTGTTTGTACTGTAGATGTGGTGGTTGCGCATTTTGGAGGACTATATATGTCGTGCTCACGTTTGCTTGCTTACTTAAAGAAGTTGATGACAGCTGTGATGCAGATATTTCCTACTGCAAATCTGATTTTCTCATCAATGAAACCAAGAGGACAATGGGAGCATGCCGGTGTAATTTGTCCACAGCCAGAGGTTGGGAGACGTTGGATAAACAGAAGCATGTGCAACTTTATGTGCAGTGCTGGGTTGTTCTGCACCAACTATGAAAGCATTAATAACCATCAAGATTTTCAGTGGATCCAAGGAAATGACTTTTTTTTTAACTTATATTGGCAATGCTGTTCTTTGCCACTCAGCACGAAGCTTTGTAGAGAATCCTGTAGCAATGTAAGATAACCTTTCATCTTCAGTTGAGAAAAATGTCAGGAAGAGGAGCAAACAGACAGTGAGCAACAGAGAGAAAAACAAGAAAAAAAATGTATGAATGCATGTACATAACAAACACACGGCAAAAAGAAACAATAATGTTAAGTGTTTTTAGAGACAATCCTAAATACACAATCCCCAGCACTGTCTTACATTCCCCCCATACCCTCAGCACCCCCTGAACCCCCACCCGCTCCAGTTTCTAGCACAGTAATGACACAGATTTTGCGGGACTTTGAGGATTAGACGTGGCAGATACAGCTGTTTTTAGGATGGCACCTATAGCATTGGCACTGTGGAGGCTAAGCCATTGGGTAATGTGGTTGCTGGTTGTGGTGTGTACACAAACACTGTGACAGAAGGTCTGTTTATACAGATAAATGTAGGAGGCTATGGTGAAAGTGTGCAAGGTAAGGGGCATGCATCCTGTCTGTATGCATGCACTGCAGGCACTTGCTTAATGTTGCTAATATACATTCCCTGCTGCTTTTGTGGGATCCCTTTTCCAACATTTGTAGTAAATGCGTTACAATGGGAAGACCATATTGTGAAGTGTACAAGGTACGTGGCAGACATCATGTTGTTATGAGTGCAGTGTGTGCATCATATGATATGATGTGCTATGGTATTTTGTGCCATTTGTATCGTGCCACTATACAAGTGTGTGAAGGCACGCCGAGGAAAGGGAAGCGGAACGGAGGCCACACAGACGTTGATTCTTCTAGGCCAGCTGATATTGAGAGCATGTAAGTGAATGGGAAGGGGGAGGGCAAAGTGCAGTACATGAGAACAATGAACAATAGAAATACATGCAACTACGCCCGGCGATGGTAAGTGCAAGGATAACTGTAGACATCAAGTGGTGGATGGACTGTTAGGGTTCTAGAAAACAGTTCCCAAGTGTGGGGGTTGGCAGAAAGCCAGTGCAGGGGTGGAACTGTATGGAGGGAGGTGGCCTGGGGCACAGATTATAGGGTAGGTAGGGAACCAGTGCATAATATATTTTAGCCAGGAAGTGATCAGGGGAGAAGAGGGGGAAAAAGAAGAAGCACATGGAAAGTTTTTCAGTTGCTTTCAGAGCCTACAATGCTTCTCCTCAACGTCCATGGAGACAGAGAGCATGTTGCACTGGGAGGCCCCAGCAGAAGAAACGCATCTACCACCATCTGGTTGTGTGTAGAAGCAACTGACCCGGAGGGAGTAGGAGGCGGATGAGGGAAGAGCTGGAGCAAGTAGATATTTAGGAAGTAAGAGTGCAAGGTATTGAGGTCCCAGGGACTAGAAGGCCTTCTGAACAATGCAAAGGACTTTTATTTTATTGTTCTCAGCCACTGGGAGCTAGTGAAGCCATTTTAGTCAAGCAGAGATACGATCCCTGCCATTCAGGCCAGGACAAGTAGCACACTCCTCTAATGGATGAGTTGCTGAGGGCAAGAGTGGAAGCTGGAAGATTTAAAAAGAGCCTGTGGCAACAGTGCACTGTACAAAGCACCACACCCGTGCAGACACTGAAATTTTGGAAAGTGACTGTAGGTTTCTAAGATATATTCAATGGTAGCTTTAGTGACTTCTTTTTACGAGTTATGTAGTAGGTGGGTTAGTGGGGAACAATTTGCATACCATTGTGGGAAGGAAAGAACAGAGTTCCTGTTTCGCTAATATAGTGTATGATATGTGTACATGAAAATGTTGCAAGCACATACCAACAAATTGCCACTTCATGGTAGGAGATGGGAGGAACATCAGTATGTGTTTTAAACATGTAGTGGACGCTTAGAGACAGATATCCTGTGCAGAGGAACTTATAACAAAGTTCTGACCATACTGCCACAAAAAAATTCATTCCTTTGTTTTGTGGGGATGGGTGCTTATGTGGATGAATGTGCATGTAGAACTCTTGGAATGTTTCACTGAACTTTCCACTGGACGTGCTTCCCAATAGCAGCACACGTGCAGGCTGATTTTGTAATGGTACGTATGAAGTCTTGTATTTGGGATTGTGGAGGACACGGGATTGCACAATAAGCTTTCTGGGTGTGGAGTTCACGCAGAGACTGTGGTATATGGTATATTTGTTGACCTAAATGCAGAGGGTGAGCTTATGGCTGTGTGTTGTATGCGCCACAGCATATGCTTTGTGGGTGAAATATGTGTAGATTACTTGACAGTGAATGGAAAACAGAGTCCAGTGGGAGTTGTGTGGAGTGTATCATGTGGGTGTGTACGCATATGGAGCACCTACACTGCAGTGATTGCTTTTTGTTTGTGTGTGTGTGAGAGACTTTGGTGACGCTCGATCCCGACGATATTATTGTTGTTGATTGTGGAGGGACAAATGCACACCATGTAACACTATTTTCAGTGGCTTTTGTGCTGAGGGAGATAGTAGGGCAGGTAATGCTTCGGTTTCCGATCTCCGCATAATTTTATATCCCAATATGCAGACAGCCATGTATAGGAATAATGTTTGTGCTTTCTGTTGCACACTTGCACTCTTGAAAATGCACTGCAACAAGCACCACCATCTGTTTCAACAGCCACCCATTTCTACCTGTTTGCACTGCAGTGTTTTCCACAGTACCATGGTTCCTTCCATTTAGCACACAATTGTGTGGAGGGTATACGATGCGCGTCACACTGCCTTCCTTCATTGCCACTTACATTGTGACACTCTACAAGGAGCTTATATCATAAACAGCCCCAAAAAATATTGCTAAAGGGATGTTATGGTGCAGCTGTGGTACTACAAACATACCATCATTTATAAATACACTATGCTAAAGCAACGTTCTGCTTACAGTGCCCTACTAAAAACCTATTAATTCACTGAGAAAATTGTTGTCAAAGGGACGTTATGGTTAAGTTGTACTAGCAAAAACAAATGAGATATGTGATGGCATCTTTGATGTCATGGGTATCCTTGCAGTGCAGTTTTTCCATTGAATTTCATAGGTTTTTGCTAGTGCATCTTTACCATAACATCCCTTTAACAACGCTTTTGTTATATATATAATACTTTTGGAGGTACGGGGCAATGGGGCAGGATTCTGTGAGGTATGGGTGATAGCGGGGACATATTTGAGGGATGAAGGATACTTTTTTTTTTTAAGTGATAAAATGTAGGCCTTATGTTAGAGTAAATTACCGTAGAGTAACTTACTTTGATAAAACAATATAGAGCCATGTTAATGCACTTGGGTGTGCCAGACCCAAATTCAGCCCCATGAATATCTTAGTTCACTGCTGTGGCCCCTTTAATACTCAAATGGCTGCTTTTAAGATAAAACTTCCTCATTGTTTTGCATAATGTCAAAATGTACCCGTGGACTCTTTCATCCTTTTATGTGACTTTGGGATCGGCACTCCACAGGTTAAGTTAGACACAAACTGAATCCCCAAGTAGTTGAAGATGATACACTCCAAAGGCTAATGTATTACAGTAATTCTGAGTTTGGGTTTCTTCCTCGGACCTTACAGCATTCCTTTGGTTTTGTCAATGTGTATGGCTAGTGTTTCCTCCTCACAAAACCAGACTCTCTCAGACTAAATGTTCGCCAATATGTTTTCAGCTTGGCCTATACCATTGTGTCATCAACAAAACGCAATAGTGCCCTTGTTTATCCTTTATCCTAGAAGTGGACATGGTTGCCTGCTCCATTCTTATATATTAGTTCTTTTAAATCAACAAAAAGAAGGACAGGAGACATGTGTTGTGTACCATACATGTAAATGCAAATGATGTTGTCCTTTGCCTCGAACATATGATATGATGTGATTTACAACGCTCCTGTACACAAGTGTTTCTAGTCAAGACAAGGCAAGGAAGGGTAGACTGAGGGCAGACAAAACAAACAATCTTACTAGGCTTTGTGTCATTCAGATTGTGCAAGTGCAAGGGGGCGGCAAGAGGAGAAGTGCCAGGAGGGGAGGGGGAGAGAGTGCAGTAGAAATCCGTGTTAAGTGTTGCCAGGGTGGTGGCTCAAGTAAGTGTAGAGAGCCAGGGGACTTTAGGGTTGCAGATACAGGCCCCAGAAAGCCATGTGGGCGATGCAGAGGGTCTTCAACTTGATCCTTGCAGCCACCGGGAGCCAGTGGAGAGATTTCAGGGCTGGAGAGATACAATCCCTCGGCTTGATGCCCCCAGAAAAGTCTCTCAACCCTGTTCTGGATTAGTTGCAAAGGGCAAAGAGTTGAGGCAGGCAGATTTAGAAAGATGCTATTGCAGTAGTCCAGCCTAGAGAGAATCAGGGCTCTGGAGACAGGGAGATTCTGGGGGAAAGTGAGAAAAGGAAGAATACCTTTGAGGAGCTGAAGCTGGCAGTGTGACTTCTTAGAGATGTCAGAGATATGAGGAGAGAAGGAGAGGGTGGAGTTGAAGATGACACCAAGGTTCTTTGCCTCACTGAAAGGTGCAGGTGGAGGACCAAGGGTTGGTGGCCAGAGTGCAAGAGGGAAAGCGGGAGCATGAGAAGGATCTCAGTCTTACTCACATTAAGTCAGACATTGTTGGAGGCACACCATTCCTGAATTGCGGATAGACAGTCAGGAATGAGCAAAAGATCAGAGGAGGCTGAGGGGAGCCTGAAGGAGAGCTGAGTGTCATCCGCATAACACTGAAAGTTAGAACAGAAGGAAGAGATGAGGTGGGCCAGAGAAGACAAGTAGTGGTTGAAGAGCCAGGGTGAGAGGTTAGAATCCTGGGGATCATCACATGTAGAGAGAAAGGTGGGAGAGAGAAAGGACCCAAGTTGGACCTGGGAGGGTTGATCAGAGAGAAAGGAGGTCAACCATGCTAGGGCCTGACCTGTGATGCCCAGTTTGTCACAGAGACAATTGATCAGGATGGTGCTGATTGACCATACCGAAAGCAGAGGATAGATCAAGGAGAATGAGGGCAGAAGGAAGGTTAGAGTCGAGATTAGAGAGCCGGTCTTCACGAGTGTTCAAGGGAGCAGTTTCTGTGCTTCTGACTGCTCTAAAGTCAGATTAGTGGTCATGGAGACAACTAACAGAATCATTATGGAGAGTAAGCTGGGTGAAGGCCAGCTTTTCCAGGAGTTTGCCCTTGGAAATGGGTGATAGAGATTGGGCTTTAGTTTGCCAGAGATGAAGGATCGGCAGAGGGCTTGTTGAAGAGGATGTGCACAAGGAAGTGCTTTGTAAAGGTTCCAGTGGCAAAACAGTGATTGCAGAAATTGGCCAAGGCAAAAGTGAGTGTTTCAATGTGATCTTCGATGGTTCTGGAGGATTAGGGGAGCACCTGCTTTGACAAGACCTTCTTAGATCAGACTTGCCTAGAAACATCGTCAGGAGTGAACACAGGGAAGGAGGAGAAAGGAGGAGGATAGACAGCCAGAGAGGACCCGGGAGTGGTAGAGGGAGAGGAAGAGGAGAGAGTGAACAGGATGTCCTGAGTTTTGGTGGTGAAGTGAGAAGGCAGTGCCTTGCAAAGGGCCTGGGATGGAAAAGGAGAGGTGGAGACTGCAGCAGGATTGGCCAGCACCTTGCAGATTTGGAAAAGTGTGGCTGAGTTGTTAGAGGCCGCAGATAGACAGGCTTTGATGTAAGCTCTCTTCTTGGACAGGTCAGAGAGTCTATATTGACTTTGGAGCAGGCAGCAGGCCAGTTTGTCAGAGTATAAGCCTGATGCCCTCTGCATTCCTTCAGCCACCCTACACTTGCGTTTAAGTTTGGTGAGGTTGGAATCATATCAGGAATTGCACTTGGATGTGGGCTTCAGATGGATCCCTATGACAGGGGCAAGGACATCAAGGGTGTTAGAGATTGAGACATGCAGGTTGGAGAGGGCTGTGTCAGAGTGTGAGTCAGCCGCGGGTGAAGGAGGAGGAGAGAAAGTAGCGGTGAATGCCTCCACTAACACACACTTCATGGGCCAGATGACCGCAAAGGTGGCTGGCAATACCGGGGTTGGCTTTGTCTGGGGGACAGAGAGTGACATGTGACATGTGAGAGGAGAGAAGAAAGTGGTCAGTCCAGGAGTGAGGAGTGGTTTGAGGGTTGGAGAGGGGGATTTCTGATGGCATAGGAATATCCCTGGTGTGTCCAGCACATTGTGTCGAGCCAGAGGGAAGAATAGAGAAAGAGAGAGAGGGCTGCAAAGATAGAGCAAGAGCCCACAGGAGAGGCTAGAGTCATCCAAGTGTATGTTGAGGTCTCCGAGGAGGAGAAGTTGAGAGTTTGGCCCACTCAGAGAGGAAGAGGGTGACCTGGCCAGGTGGCCTGTTGATGGTGGCCACAATAAGAGAGAATCCAGGGGGGGGGGGAGAGGGAGAGAGGGAGAGAGGGAGAGAGGGAAAGAGGGAGAGCGGGAGAGAGGGAGAGAGAGAGAGAGAGAAAAAAAAAGGCATTCAAAGGAGGAGTCAGCCTGCGTAGGAATGACAGAAGCAGTGATCCACTCCGGTAAAATCAGGGCTACTCCACCTCCAAGACTGTTGGTTCTGGGTTCGGAGAGGATCTTGTAGTCATCAGGGAGGATAGTGTCAAAACTCATGACAGAGCTGGTCATGAACCATATCTCGGTGAGACCGAGGACATCCAGATCAAGGTCTTTGAGCAGTCGGAAGAACTATTCTCTTATAATGCCATAAGGTATTTGTCTAAAGTTGTGACATCTCCAAAATTAGTGAATTATTGCCAAGGTTTGGGTCTAGAAACCAAATCAAAAGAGGTAATTCAATAAAAGTTATATACAAGTACCCTGTTGTTATAGTAAGGCCTTCAGCCATGTTTAAGAGGAGAGTGAGACATTGATTAATGGTGCAGTTCCCTTCTCGGAAACCATGCAGATATGGGATAAAACAGTGTTCTCTTTCACCTACTCCCATAGCTTTTTCTGAATCGCTGTGCCAGATAGATGGATGTTTGAGTAGTGAAGGGATATTGGTTGATATAAAAGGTCTGCCCTCTGCCCCTTCTTATATGACTCTTTTTTTGCCCTGTTTCCCTGTGAGACAGGTTCCTTTAGGTTGGAAATCCTGTGGTCTACATAGACACAAATTATTGTTGGGGATGAACACCCAGGTAGGTCCGGGGCAACTAGGAGTTTGCAAACTCAGTGAAATTCCCCAAAAGGAATGCAGACCCAGACAGACCGCAATTTCAAACTGTGGTTTATTGCAGCCAAAACCAACAGGGATCAGTACAAGGATGATAAGCGGTAATCCTGGGACATCTCAGTGAGCTCCGGCTCGCAGGCTGGTTTTGTTAACATTCAAAGTCATGAGGACGTCCTCATCTGGGCCCCGCTCCAGAAAACCTAACACCATCTAGAATTGGGTGTTGAGCGGTAGTTCTCCTATAACAGTCCCTATTCATGTTAGATCACTGCTCTCCCATGTGAGATGTCGGGCCTGGCCCGCCCCAAAATTGTTACCACTAAACAATGTTGTGGTCTGAGAGTCTGATCATTGGTTCTTGCCGTTTGCTAACCAACACTAGGGTCCTGAGCTGTGATTGGCTAGCGCTGGTGTCCCCAGGCCTGGAATCCAAAACAATTCTCGGCTCGAGGTGTACCTTTTCATGGCAATAAGTATAACTATGTGTCTGCTTTGAATTGTGTATGCACCACCAAAAACGAAGTGAGTACCCGTTCACATCATGCTTGCTGTACCAAATTTGTTTGCAAGCTTCTGTCTGTCAGCGTGAGATCGCTCCTCTTTCCCAGAGCCGGTTTCTATTCATCACACAAGTCGGCCAAACCACGTGTTCAGAGACCATGTTTTGGGCTTCTGGTGCTCTGAATTAGGGTGAATTTCGTATTTGCTGCAGCTGGTGTTGGTGTCGTTCAGGGAATGAAATGTCACTCGAATCTTGTGGCCTTGGCTGGGGTCTCTGTCCCACACATTTTGCTCTCCTGTCCATGCTGAATTCGGCTCAGCTCTTCTGAGAGGCTTGTGGCCTACTGTGATTTCCTAAGCCATGGCCTGGCTTCTATATTGTTTGTGTTATTCTATAGTCCCCATGGGTTAGTTATGCATGGTTCTGCCAGGTCCCATAGGTGCTCCTGCAACTCCATAGGTTAATTGCATTCAAGCATCTGCAAGCTGGCTCAGGATCTCTTGCTTCTTGCAGTTTCTTCATTGCTGCAGTCAATCTAAAGACAAAATAATAAAGGCAAAAGCAGTATGTTCTTGTGTCTGTCCTCTAACTTACAGAACTGTTCCGCATGTGTTCTTTGTGTATTCGGGTGCTTTTTTTGTGTTCCGATGTGCGGGTGGCACGTGTGCTTCCTGTCTAACGCTGCTATGGCATGGTGTCTCTAACGCTGTCAAGCTTGGCTTCTTGGTGCTTTAGTTCCAGAAGTCAATTGAAGTGTCCGTAATGGCACCCAGAGGCTCTTCGTCCACCTTGGGCAGTGTCTGTACCATTCCTGGGCTACAGGGTTTTCTGAGTGGGTACATTTCAACATACTTGTCTATCATAGGAGCACTAGGAATCGGTGCAAAATGGTATGGGTGATCATATCATCTTTGGTACGTCTTCCGGGCCACATGTTTGATGGAAGGGGAAGCAGGGGTAGGATTCAACTATCCCTCTTCATTATGGTTAAATATTATGTAACTTTTCTTGTCAATTTCTCTCATATTTATGGTCTCTCTTATGAAAGGGTGATATTGTGGTTTCCATGTGTGAAGAAGGGCACTCTGCATTGGCCCATATTGGGTAGACTAGGACTTGCTGGTATGGGGTTTACAATGTGTTGCAATGCGGACACACTTAGTAGTCTGGACAGGATGGAAAGCAGCCCACCCCCAGAGTTCCACATTGCTAGAAAAGCCTGAAATTATATCATTATAGAGGTTTGACCCGTAAGCAGTCAGTCATATATGAGATGAGACCTTGAATAACTGGATGCTGCTCCCGTCTGACATTTCAGTGGTGGAGATGCAAAGGACGATTTACATAGTAGAGTATAACAGTGAGGATTGTGATTTCTTTCTTGGACACATTTGTCTTTGCTACTCAAAAATAAAATGATGATGCATGTGAGGAAATGTCCTTTTGGCGGGTGTGCAATCCTGTGTATTTTTCATTTATTTTTGCTTTGTAAAATTATGCTAGGTTTTGTCAGAACGTGAGGTATGCTAATCTGGTTTCACTTTTTGAAAGGCTCTGTGATGAAAAAGTATCATACACTTGTGCTTTCCTGCTTGAGCTCCATCTAATAACACACCAGTGGCGGCAATGTGTTTTGGCAACATGGCAACTCACATGGTAACACGTGCATTCCTGAAAACATACCAACCTAAGAATGGGGGGCCGGTAGTTGGCCAACACATGGTCAAAGAGAATGTGATATGGTGGTAGTTTGTGTAAAACATACAGGAAATTACATATTGTACTCAAACTTGGTAACACATTAATATCTTTTGATGCACTAATAGCAGAAGCAACTTCTTGAATCACTGAAATACATTTCCCAAGACAAACAATCATACTTCTAAAACATAGTTATTAATTGTATTCATTAGACATAATACACAACATCAAAAAATCAGAGGAACACTTTTAATATCAAAATCATTCATATTTAACAAGTATCTCTAATTCAAAACAATCACTCCCCATCCTTGTATTACTTATGCCGACAATTGTAAACTCTAGTTGGAAATAACTCTCAATTTTTGACATTTTCCAAGTGGACTGCTGTTGCCTAACATGTTTTCATTCCTTGATGTCACGGATGGAACTTCTTCAAAAGGCAGTAGGACGAGTGAAGGGAAATATACTTGAGGATAAATGTATATGCTTGAGAGTGACCAAATGATGTAGCAGAAAAGGGTGTAACTAACCGCACCAACAAAAAACAATTTGTATATATTGGTAGGTATCTAAAATTTACATTAGTCCATTCTATGTAATGTGGGACTAGTTTATGTAGGAGCAAATCCCACATAGCTCAATAGCCTTAAGATCTGGAAGGGGAGTTGAGGCCTGAACCACCCTCCTGTAAAAGGTAGAGGCACACATCTAGCTCTAATGACAATTGGCACACATATATTAAAAATATTATAGTTATTTAAGGACCATTTTAAAAGTGTGTTTGTTGCTTTGAAAAGCATTTGTAACATGTGAACCAGTACCCACAGATTACTCAATTGTGTAATACTTCCAGAGACTGAATGTGTGTGCCAACTTGAAATGAGGTAGTCCTGTGTGAGATGATGTTCAAAGAGTAGAGGGAAAACTAATTATTTGCACTTTGTCCCACAAGTCAGTTGGGAAAACTAAAACGGAAGGCAGAGTGTGCATTATTGTATGCCTATTCCTTATTGGAGGGATAAAGACACTGTCCCTACAACAAAAAAAGTAGCAGGCCGAATAGGGGGCTTAGCAATTTAGAAGAACAATATTCTGGTAAGATCATGTTAGTGTACATCTCTAATGCTAGAATGAATAGAGAACTGATAAATGAATGGCAGTTCTAGCGCACAAGTCGTTAATGTCACTATATAAGGCTTGACCATCTGTGTTGTGAAAACATTATGCCGTGTGGAGTGTATGATGAGGATCGCAAGGGGCGTAAGTTAAAGTCGCACCCAATTGTGCATGAATGAGAGAATTCTGACAGCCAAAAACAAATACATGTGCAAAGAACTGTACATCGGTTACTTACAAATACAGGGCCCGATTCATGGAAATGTGCACAGAAATCCCACAAGGGCCGCATGCTGAGAGGGACACTCCGCGAGCCTGCACGCAGAATAAAAAAGCGTGCCCCCCCGTGTAGTCATGGAATACAATACGCAAACTAACCCTGTTCACGAATCACGCTGGGAACGGCCCTGTCACACCAACAACCGAAGCATGAAAAGCCAGAACAGCTACGTTTGCGTGCTCCCCTGTGCGCGAATACACGCACCCTTGTAACAGTGCATGGTGTCTCACACAAGCTGACTTGCATCTTGGGGATGCTATGCAGGGGCCCCGGTAACTGTTGCGGCCCCCCCCCCCACGACAACATGCATTTGGAAAAAATATTAATTTAGAGTCTAAATTCTCAAAATCTGCGTGTGAACCCACGTAGACCGTTCCTGCATCCTGCTGCACTGTATACAGACACCCCTAAATTAGATTAGAGCCCTGGTTACATACACACCCCTAAATCTGACATGCAAACCCACCTCTGCGCTGTAAATTCTATGTGCAAGTGTACTTACGACTGCCTTTTGGTGGCATAGTGATCGTGGGATTTACGTGGCCATTCCTTTGCCGAGAGCCGAGAGGCTGCACAGATGTTTCCATGAATACATGTGAATGGACCATCCGAGGCAAAACAATCCATGTCCCTCGCAATGGCCACTTTTTTGCATATTCTTCCCCATTTTCCATTCTGTCCTCTTCCAAGCCCGCTGCACAAGCCTCTACCACGCTCTCATGCAAGGCTCGACGGCTTGCAGATATGTGGTGAGCCTGAGCGAACTCCACGCAAGTCCTCAAAGTCCCAAGCAGTCGATTCCATGAATCGACGAACAGGGATTTGCGTGCCGAATGGTGTGCAAATCCACGATTTTCCACGCAAATAATTCCATGAATCGAGCCCTCTGTGTGTAAATTAGTGGACTGGGTGTGCATCTCTTTAATCTGACATTAATCAAGGAGCTCTAAAAATAAACCAAAATATAAGTCCCATTTACAAAACACATATAAATTTGCACGGAAAGCCATTTGTTAAAGTCAAGGCTTTTTTGCAATTACGGGGAAATATTTGCCAATAATGAAATATCAACATTGTCCCTATCGTAAGGCATGGCAAAGTCAAGTTCGAATATTTAGCAATTCGCTCCAAGACATGATGACAACGGCATTATTATATCAAAATACACTCATGGAATTCTTGCAAAACTGCATGCCTCACATGGTGAATTAAATTATAATGGTTTTCATTCAGTGGCCTTGTTGAGGACCCTGGTGTGACTTCCAGACAAACAAATCATGTGTTTTTCTGCTTTATACAAAATCGTTTCTGCTATCATACTGTTAGAGTGTATATATATCTTTGCAATACAGTCGGATGTAAGTCATCCTCTGTATGATATTTTCCCCCAGAATGTTGTTCTAGTGGGGTGGGGTGGGGGCGAATGATTTCATTCCGTTAGAACTCGTGTGTTCCCATATCCATGTTTTCATTTTTCTCTTGTTCTTTTGTTATACACCACCAGAGTGGTGTTACAAGTAGAGAACTGGTTCTGAACTCGGGGATGTTCGGGTCCTACTTGTGAACCTACAGACAGAAGAATTGCCACATGGAACATGCCATGTGATGTGCGAAGCCCGAGGTGTGGGTGATGGATTTTGCTGTGAGTCTAGGGCGTACTGATGTTCTCACATCACTCTTAATGACTCTGTGTCAGATGGAAGTAGTGCATTGAAAGTAAACATGGGAGAATTACATTTACTTGCCACACTATTAAAGATCCTCCAGTAATTCTGCACTTTAGATTTAATCTGTAAAGAATTAGTGCTATATAAGCGCACAAACACCAACCGTTCATTTTTTGTTTCTAAAAGTGTCACCCTATTGTTGTTTTGTGTTTTTTTTTTTTTCTTCGATATTTTGATGACTGTATCAGGGTATCCACTTTGATATAGTCTATTTGAAAGGGCTGATGCTTCTACTTTGAAATCGGTCTTATCATTGCTAATTTCTAAAGATGTCTTTAATAACAGCATTGATTGAAGAGTCGGACTGGAGTCATTTGGTGAAGGTTATCAAAGAACAATAGGTTCTGATATTTTGTTTGATGCACAAAGAACTGGCAAAATGCCAACCCTTGTTTCTTTAGCTAGGATAGGACAGTTTTGCTTGTGTTTCTGGAAAGGGAAAGCATCCCAGAAGGAAAACTGGCTGAAGTAAGTCTTTTTGCTACATGAGATATTTAGTGCTAAACCTGGAGAAATGATAAAGAAAGAAACAGATGATTCAAAGCTCTTTTATAGCCAGCCCTAGCCACAGTGGAGTCTTTAATTTGTCTCCTTCAAGATTCTACTGGACCAGCAAACTAGTCTCCTCCTCTACTGGACAACCTCCCAGAAGGAACCGTCACTGACATGGACATCCTGCAACTCCAAAAGCGGTTTTGCTTTATCTCCGGCACCCGTCACATCTTCCTAACTACTGTGGGATGTATCAACCCACTGATCCAAGCCCTGCAACATCGCTGTATATTGCTGGCAGCAGAAACATCTTAATGGCCGCCGGAAAGCATGCTGCTCGCTAGAAATCACCAGAAATTGCGCAGTGAAGACCTGAAAAATAGGCCACGTCTACTTTTGCCTATCTTAGTGAGCACAGGAGATCAATGCCAAAAACCACAATTGGGCTATCCACAAAGTAGCCTGAAACCACTTGGAAAAAGCACTGCTGATTGAAAAAGAAACACCAAGCTGTTTGAAAATCCGTTTTCTTGATTGTCAAAAATTGCTAAAATCAGGGCTCACAAAGCACCTAAAAGATCCAATCTCTTTGTTGGGTGTTTCACATCATTTACTGCGAGAATACATACAAATACAATGTCAGCAAAAATCATATGTTCTCAGAACAAAATCCTATTTTAAAGATACTTGATGGAAAGACAGCTGTCAAAATGGGTGTAATACCGTTGCTCACCTCTACCAGAAAGCCGGCGTTTAAAACCATTTGTGTAAAGTTGAACATTTGAACTCAAACTATGCCAAAGAAAGACTTGCTAAGAGGTGGATACAATATAAAACTATATTATGAAAAGGCTTGAAGGAAGAAATTGTTTAATGTATGTGTTAAAAATGTGGGTTATATTATAAGAAAAGACAATTTTAGACATTGAGTTTAAGAATTAAGAGTTTCCCACATGTGCTTCAAACAAATTTCACACCTTTTCCCTGGAGAGATTGACAGGCTGGGGTGAACAGGAACTAGCAGAGGCACCCTGGCCTGTTGCTCTCAGTCAAGACAATGGATTATTTGGGTTGAATAGGAATATGCAAAATTCGGGTGTAACTGTCAACAAACTGCTAGCAGGAAAGAGAGACATGTGACCTCTGAGTCAACCCACCTCTAAGAGGCGGACCAGACTGAGATGTGAATTGAATTGAAAGCAAATGTATGTTTTATAAAAATGCTTATAAAAATATAACAAATTGTATCAAGCTGACAAAAATATGAAACTTTGGGATTGTTGAAATGAAAAATGCACTCACAATTTAAGACTAAGCTGAAATCTGTGCGATGTTCTGAGACCAAACCCCGGAATGTATTCATATTATAGCTGCTGTGTTGTTACTATGAACATAAGAAATTATAGAAATGTGCCCAGGTGGGGTGTGCAGGCATGTCTAAAATTTGGTGCAGAAAGAAAGAATATTGGGAAACCCACCAAAAGCGCAAAAAGTGGTCATTCCTGAACCCAAGCTCTGAGGAAGAGGAGAGTTAAACGGAGATGTATCTAAATTAATCTGGCATGTAATTTATGTGATCTTAACAAGTGGTATATATTGTAAATATGTGTTTAATGGAAAATAGGATATCCTGTACAGACACAAAGGGGAGGTTTTTCCCTAAGCCATAAAGATTACACAGGATGACACGCTGATCCTTTGTCCAATAAGGGGACAGGGAATCCTCTACCCTATCAAATCCTTAGAGGGTTAGGCATAGAGAGTCAGCCTCCCCACCCACTTTGGAAACACATAAATAGGGACTGCTGAGACCCAGAGACACACTTTTTTCCACTCATCTTCCGATTTCTTGGCGAAGCACCCTGCAGGACTCCAGACTCCAGAACCAAACTCTAGAACACAAACTCTAGAACCTTGAAGCAGAGAGGCCTAACCCACAAGCTGAACCCTTTTGAGCAGGCTTCAGAATCTTTTGCAAACCTGATTCTAACCCCTAAACTTCCACAGGACCTAACCAAACCATTCAACAGCTTGTCTGAGCTGTGTTGCTTCTAGCTAAGAACACTGTGCTAGAACCAAGATCTAGACCCAGAGAGAGCAGTGCTGTATCCAGAACCCGTCCGACCCAGACCGAGTGAAGCCAAACCCTTGACCAGATCTTTGACGAGGCCCACTCCATTCTAAAGCCATAGGAGTGAGTATCTAGTCTAGGACTGTACATAACCAATCTCTTAGTTTAAAGTAATCTTATTCCAAACATCTCCACCTGTCCAGAACTGCATTACAGAACCTCTTTTGTCTATCCTAAATTCTTCTCTCCTCCACCTAATTCTTGATAATTTTAGCAATAATCATTTTTGCGCTGATATTTTCTGAAGAGGCACAGGTGTTTTGGCAGTGGCGCTGCGGTTCTGGTGGCTGCCCGTTGAATGTCTTGCTTCTTCATAGCTCCTTAGTTTAAGCCTATCCTTTAAAGCGCGATCTGTCATTTTTGAAATCTTGACTTCATTTCTAAACAATCTACCTTCACAAAAACATCTGTAACTTTTGAACCGTATGTCCTAGAAATAAAATTTAACGGTCATTTTGAAGCTTGACATTCCAATTCCTTATAGTTTTTCCGTACTCGCGATTCACGCATGCGGAAAAGTTGCAGTGAATTGCAATTTGGCTCAATTTCATTTTCTGTCAAAATAGCCTTTTCTTGCTTTCCACTGCTGAATTTCGTTTTCAATCTGATAATCATTCATGATTCATTGCTAGTGTTGATCTGCACCAATCGAAAGTAACTATCACTAATCCTGAATCTCCTTTAGTGAATTAAAATAATTTTAGCATAGTTTTCACATTCATTGCAATCACATTGAAAACTATTTTTGCCTGTTTTGAAATCATACCTGTTTTCCATAAGCTTGCTGGGAGAACTGGAATTGAACTGCATTATGTTCTTGAAACCTGTGTGCCCTCATTTCCATCTCCTCATATTGCATAGTGGGGGGAGTGAGTAGTCACAAGGGAAAGAGTGATCATTTTGTCTTTTGATTGAATTTATATCAAGGTTATTCTGTGTTGCATTTTTCCCATTATTGCATTTCCTTGAATCATATAAAGTATTCTCTGCTACAGTATCCTTCCTATTCCTATTCATATTCCTAAGTGATTAAAGAGATTGTTGATTTTGTAATATTACCCATTGTTGATTAACGTCCATATTCATTAGTGTGCTATTCAAATATTATTTTGTTCATAAAAGTGCGATATATATATATATATATAGTTAATTCTTCAAATAAACATTTTAATTTGCAAAATTACTTCTTGGCTCAGTGAGGTTGGGGAGATTCAAAGAGAGGGGCATTATAATAAGGGTTCATCATCCAGATTTAAAGAACTTTGACCTAAAAATATCTAAATAAGGGCTTCCATTGGGCATCCCATCCTAAGCATTGACTTAGTTGGAGTGCTGTATTGAAGTCACTTACACTACTCAAGGTAACTAAGACCAAAGCAGCATCCAGTCCTTCACCTAAATTTGGAGAAGCAATTTTGAGATAAATAGGTTGTGGACTGGTAGAAGATGGATGTTCTTTATGCCTTTCCTCTAAATGAGGTAGTCAGAATGAGGTAGTCTGTGGACAAAAATAGCAACATTTTAATTTGAAGTACAGAGTGTTTGTTCTGGGATTTTGGATCTGCTAAAAAAAGGATTGTGGTGTTTTCTGTACCTCAGAGGGAATTGGAAGTGTGCAAATGGTAAAGCAGATCAACATGTTTCCAATTATCAGGGCCATTTTTTAGATCCCCCAAACATTTTCCTTTCTTCCCTGTATTTTATTTTTCCTTTACTATTGAGGCGAGCTGGATTTCTACTGAAGTTCCCATGATGCTGCAACAATTTTTGTTCTGGGGTACTGTCCCAGTAACCCATGTAGCTTTGAGGGAAGGGGTTCTTTTAAGCACTGCATGTTGTTCTCCAGGTTGATCTATTACCCTGTAAGTCTGATGTTAAATAGGCTGGTAACTGCTGAATTTAGTTTTGGTTTCACCAATGGTAGTAGCCACTTACTGTCTTAAGAGAATAATGGTTTGACATCATAGCCATTTGGGTACTAATGTTTTCATGGATTTTGTGTTTAGCAGAATTTCTTTGTGTGTGGGTTCCATGAGATAGGCCTAAAATGGATGTTGTGCTGAAAAGGACTCACTCGCATCACAGGTGGGGTGGTGCTCTCACCTGAATGAAGGATGTGTCACTACTACTTTGCCTCAGCTCATTCTTGTAATGCAAAATAAGGTAGGTGTTGTATAGCACCATTCTGCCACTATTTGTGGACTTGCTGTTCATGGCTCTGTAGGAAAAAAGGAGAGTATGGTTCATTAGTGGGTTTGGCGGAGACAACTTTGCAATAAGTTATCAATAATATGTTACCCATGGGTAATATCCCAAGATCTGATCTACTAGAGCACTTGGGGTCTGGTTAGCAATTGGTGTGTGTAGAGTGTAATAGGGCTAAAGGGGAGAGCATAGTCATGGTTGACTGGTATTGATGTGCTAATGGCTAGTCCTGTGGGGGATTTGTGTTTGTGGTGTAAGCTGGTAGGAGAGCTTAGAAGGGAGTCAGTACGAGCAATGGTGGAGTAGACCATCCTAGGCAAAACAATCCACATCCCCAAACTCCTACCCCAGGCCATTTGCAGACAGCATACATTTCTCTAGTTCACAATGCCACCTGTACCACCATCAATCTCTCTTATCTGACAATGTCTCATGTGAATACAGTGTATCCTATGAGAAACAAAAACAAACATCTGCAAGTTGTCAGGGGTAGTTTGGAAACCAATGGCATTACCATGTTCTGCCTGCTAAGTTTTATCAGAGGCAAGCATGTTTGGTTCAGAGGAAGTGCTGCTTGAAGTTTGATTTCTACAGTCAACTACTTCAGCTTCCTTAGTATGATGGTTGGCAGGCTCAGAGATGCCACAAACTGCACTCTAACCTACTCAGGTCCTTTGCTCAGTTCTCAGTGGGCTGCTGAGATAAGGCAAGGCATTTGTCAGGTGATGCAATTGGTCAGGGCAGGTGCCAGAATCCTTGTTAATTTCTTCCAGAGGTTCATCCTGCTGTCTCCATCAAGCCACAAACTCTTCTCACACAGTCCAAAATGACCCTCACCCCCAGAAGCCACAACTCACCAGCTTTTGATGCGGGCCAGAATGTCAGTATAAGATTGATACTTCAACTCTGCAGGAGATTATTCATGATGAAAGAAGGAGCAGAAAAGATACACAATGGAAAATGGATTCCTCAAAAATGCAGCACCTTGGTCTAAAGAGGGGTTTGGGTGGGATGGTGCAATGGCTGCAGGATGGCAAAGAGCAGTATGTTGGAAGTGACAGAGAGGTTGGATAAGATGGCTTATCCAGTGTGCACTAGGTCCCCAACCAGTTCATAAAGATGGGGGTTGCCCAATAGCACTTTAAGATGTGTAGCAGCACCCGTGAGATGGATGGGGATGTAGAGTAATACTCTAGCATCAAATCAATAATGACAACTCAGTGGTTTGGCAAAGGGAGTCTGTTTAATGACGAGTACAAAAAATGGGGAGTTCATGAACATCAGCTATTGCTTGATCTTCCTTCTCGCTTCAACAACTCCAACGAACTTCATAAAAAACACATCATTTATACTAAAAACTTGTTATCACTGATGTGTAACGCTTAAAATGTTGCATGCAATTCTATTAGTTCTAGGAAGGTAAGTTAAATATAGGTACTATATCTGTATATGGTAACGGAGTGAGGGGATTGGATAAACAGTGTCAGGTGGGACATCTAAGCCCTTCCTTCAAAGTGGCTACTGTAGACGTCACTAAAAGTATGACATCACATTGGTTCTACTAACTATAGGACCCTAGATTACTTGGTCCACTATGATAGGGTTGGCACCAACCCCACTCATACTTTTCCACTAGCTTAGCAGCGTGCAAAATAGCCGGCCAGGTGCAGGGAGCTTGTCTGCACCTCCAACTTCCCCCCTCAATTATTGCTACCATCATTCATCACTTCAGTGGTCATGTGCCAATGATTTCTTTGTGGTTGGCCTCAAGACTTCATCTCTGTCAGGAAAAGTTCAGATATCTGTGTATGGCACTCAGCCACACGTAGGTGTGAAAGTCCCATTTCTTCTCGCTTGGCTGGTCACGTGATTCAGACACTGTGAAATCGTCTAATTCTCCATGCAATTTGTGTATTTGATTTTAGTTTTGCCCACCACCTGCCTTCTGCAGCTTATCTTGCCCTCTCTGAAAAGGATATTCTGTTCTTTGCTTCATTTAATTCTATATACTGTTGGTCTATTTCAGCCGATACGACCTTGGCACGATTTGCATGCGTCTGAGTTTCTGTCTGTCTTTAGTTTTCGAGTTACATGCTGACGAGCTCCTTTCCTGAGACCTTTAGTAACCTCTGGTAGATTCTGCTCTTGTGCATAGTGGAAGTATACTTGTGTAAATTGCTCCTTTTGAGGTGGATATGTATAGGTGGTGCTTGCCGCAATCTATCTTATTACTAAGCATAAGCAAGCCACACGATTTTCTTAGCTTTCTTGCGATTCCAAGCATATGTAAACGTGTAAACAGGCCGATTATCTTCATGTTTATGGTATAAGCTTCTTACATTTGACATTGTTAGTTCACTTTGGGTTCATGATGTCCCTTATCCATGGTGTTTCGTCTCTTTTCGTAATTCGCAGGTCATCATATCTTCTATATGTGAGTCAGTCCGGGTTCGTGTGATGTCACCATTTGTCTTCCTTTAGGACTTTCTCGGCTTCTTCAGGCATTGCATTCTGACAATCTTCATTCTTTTTCATTTGTCAATATGGTTTTCTCAAAGGCTACATACTGTCCAAGTTTCCCTAGGTGTCAGTACTTCAACAGGTGCTGTTCTTCTGATAGGTACTGGACAAAGCCCCACTGAGGCTCACTGCTGGTTTATTTGTTCATCATACGTCACATATTTCGGTGTGAACGTTACTGGTACTTCAAAATGGACGGTTGGGGTGCGGGTCATGCTTAGGACCTCCTCTACACCAGTACCACTGCAATCTCGAATTTACAGTCTTTCTGACCCTTGATAGGTAATGGTCACAGGGGGGAATTTCTTACAGATAATCTTGGGCCATCATGGTGCACCGACAACAATTGCTTGCATTTTGAGGCCATTATTTGCTTGATTGCTGCTCCTTCTTGCTACTTTGAGCAGACAAGATCCGTGGTCAGTTTCTTACTTCTTTTTGTTGTCTTTTCCTTCACTGCCACAGCTTCTGCCTGATGGTTCTGTTTCCTTGGATAATTGATTATTCTTTGTATCTGTCTGTTTTATTTCTGGTCAATGTTTGAAGACTGAGGGTGCCAGATCCCTTTCAGAGACCTGCTATCTTCTAAGCAAATGCAATCTGACAAGCAATGTGAGTACTTGTCCATGAGTCCTCAGCTCCAGGTATATTCCTTGGAGTAATTGTCAGGGGTCTTCTGGCAAAGGGAATACTAGGGTCATGCAGGTCCCCAGCTATCATGTATTACCATTGACTTGCACTTGGCCAAATCCAGCTTTCCCTACACACTTCTACGTTTGTATGAGACTAAAATCTGCAGCTGGAACTCTTCACATGGGTCCCTTCTGGGGTTCCTTACAGTTGGTTTCTTCACTGGCCACACCTGTGGGTTGGATCTGGTACTTACCCTATTTTATCCCATAGTTGCAGCTGGCCTATGGACTGTGTCCTATTATTTCATATGTGGAAACACATCTATAAATATTTTAATTCCTGATAAGTGACTGAAAAAGGTGCTTTTCAGACTTTAGACTTTTTTCATGGGCACCCCAAGAGTCCTCGGAGCATTTGACAAAATACTTGGTTTGAAAAACTCTCCTTAGATTTGTTAGGGAACTAAGTCTGATAAATCACATCACTTCATTCATTTCCAGAGGATGACATTGTGTAACTGTAAACACGTGTGGTTACATTCTTTATGTTCTAGTCTGGGGTGAAGTGGGTCCTGTGCAGACCAAGGATTGGTGGTCTAAATGGATCCGTCCTTTGGGTGGCCCTTTCAGTATTGTTTGAATTGTTTAACCCCTTTCACTCCATCTGTGCCACACTATACGTTTAAGATGTACCTGTGGGTTTTTCTGATTTTACTGCGTTTTGAAGTTCGTAGGAAATTAGGTGTCAGTCCATATATTGTTAAATGGATTCTAACAATGACTATGCAATGCATTTTACTGAGGCCAATGCACCCCTTTTATCCCCGCTCCTTTTCATTATAATATGTATGGGTTGGCCAAAGTTATAGAATGTATTTTAGCTTATGAGTTTACAAGGGACCATACAAAGGTCCTTCCTTTTTTTAATGGACACTGTTTTAGAGCATCTTGCATTCTACTCCACTCTAGCGATTTGCACGTATATTTGCTTAATGCATTATTCTATAATGAGTATAAGGTAAATGTGCAGGTTATCTACTGGGATTAACAGTACTGGTCCACCAGCCTTCTACCTTCCCTTGAGTAAAGCCAATGCTACTACCCCATAGAATATGTGTAGTCTATCTTGTGTTTGGAACTCTCCCTTACCCTTAGCATAAATAGTTTTGCAGCCCTGCCCAGAGGGCTGTAGAAAATTAATCGTATGTGTCCCCTAACACATCGGGAACATATCAGCCAACCATAAATCAATGCCCCTGGGCTGCTTGCGCGCTATACAAATTTAAATAAATAAAATAAATCTGAACGTAGTCCATTGTTACATCAGGTCTGGTTCCTTAGGAATGGAGACACTTCATAGATGTGTTCCTGTGATTATTCCAGCGGAATTCTTAGCATCCATTGACTTGGAGGGCATGTTCTTTAACATGCATGTCTTGAGACGACACTAACGTTTCCTCTGTTTTGCAATGTTGAGATTAAACCTATTTAGAGCCCTGCTTTGCCGGCCAAGTGCTGTTAGAAAGGTCATAGCCCCCGATAAGTTTGCTTCATGAAGATAGCTGTACATTCTTCAGTAGAGCACAGTTGGCAGATTCCTATGTTTACACTGCCTTAGGCAGTGGAGACTTCCTTAGGCATTTGGATGGTAATACCAAGAAATCCACTCTGAATCTTTTTCGCTAACCCAAGTTCCTTGGTCAGGGTCTGCTCAGTGACCAGGTCTGTTTTGCAATGTGTCAGTTTGTCACCAAAGCAGAGTATTATGCGATGCAAAGAGTACTTTGTTCATCCATACATCGATATGTTTGCTCGATGCAGTTTCGTTCTTTTTGGTGTCCATTGTTTTCTACTACCAAGTGTGTTGTGCAACTGTAGACACGCTGTTGTGCCCTAGAAACAGTCCATGTGAAGTATCAAAGTATAGTTACAAAACAATAATGCAGAGTAGCCATCAGACCGATCATCGTAAGCTGATTTCTCAATTTCATGATTAACAAGCATATCATATTTATCTTTTGAAAGTTGATTAAAATAAATTGAGAGGAAAATAATATAATGGGCCTCATTCAAAGTTAGCCAGTACAGTAACAACTGTACCGGTAAGCTTTCCCGTACTGTTGTTACCATACCGGCAAACTATGAGTTCTGCTCGCGAGTTCTGCTCGTGGGTGCCTTCCCGCCCACCAGAACTGGCCTGCTGGGCTAGCCGTTGCCCGTGAGCAGAGCATGCCAGATGAAGCAGCACCATTCTGAATGGTGCCGGTGCATCCGGCCTCCCCACTTCCATTGAGGGCTACGAGGCTCGAATGAGAAAAGGGAGCATTTTTTTTTTCAGCGCCCAGGAATGTGCAATTACCGGGTCCGACAGGGCCATAATGACCTGGTAATTGCTCATTACTGAGGGTTCCACGTCTTAAAATCACGGCAAAAATGTCTGTTTATACAAAATATTGCTGCAAAAATGCTGTGGTTTTTTGTGCCACAATAATGTAAAGGATGCGGGGGACAACCCCGCAATCCCCAGACCCATTATACCATTTAAGGGGAGCGGGGTAGACCCCCGCTCCCCTTAAATGGTATAATGGGGTACACATTTACCGGGTCAAACCACGATTTTTTTTACTGCCGACATTTTTACCGCAATTTTATTACCTGATACCATCCTGAGCACTGGAAAAAAAAAAGATACCGGCGGCAGCCATGCCTGTTATACCGGCACGGCTACCACCAGTATTGTAATGAGGCCCAATGTGTTCTATGTGTGAACGCTTGATGCATTGCAAGCAATGTTAATACATGAAGACAGCTGTTTGCAATGTGGTGTTCCACAATTGTTAAATTACTGCATTGTGCAAAATGGTTTATAAAAAAAAAGCATCATGATACATGATCCCATGTATTTTCATGCACATTTTGCAGATATTCTTTGCTGAATTCATTTTAATCAAGTAGAGAAGTCACACACCATCAAAATTAGGACTGAATGCCAAATATAATTTGTAATCAAAAGAATAAACTCAAGCAGACACTAAGTGGACTCAATTAGGTCTTCGGCGCTTGAGTTGACTTCACTGTCATTAATTTCAATCAAATCCCTTCAACCTCCATAATTAATGAAATAATGGTTTGTCTCAATAGGCCAATGAACAGAAACAAATCCACTTTTAATGATGAAGTTATTCTTAATCAATGTGCTTGAGAAGGATGATGAAGACCTTACATGTTCTCAGTTCAACATAGATAGTACATGTTCTAATGCATTAGTACCTTTGTGCAAAGAACGGGTGGGCTTTCCATCCTTCTGTGCGTGAAACTTTACCAACTCTAAAATGAGACCAACAGAATACTTCTGTTTTTGATCTGTTGGCGTATTAGGTTCCTTTTTTAAATTCCATTTTACATACATTAAATACCTTTTTAATTTGTAAGAAAATAAGTGCAAGGACTGAAATATTTTCTCGAGCCGCTGCGCCTCGTGGCGGCAGAATCTCACAGCCCACTGTTGCAACCATCCACTTCTCCCCTCCCACCCCCCATAGTCTCAACACAATGTGGGTTGCAACTGCAGCTCTCACTGGTTCATGGGGTGGATGGATTCACGTCCCATAGCATATGTTGGATTTACATAAAACAACCGACATAACACATTAGTTGTGTCCTGAAATGAGACATCAAATGAACTGAGTTGTAATTGCATCATCCTCATTATCATTTCCCTCTGAATCTCTAGAGTTGGCAGTAAGCACAGGCATTCCTCGTTGTCCTACCTTGCATGAACGGGTAGAAGGAAATGTCTACATTAAAACTCACTAATGATTCCACTAAATAAAACAAAACAAAAGAAACGACGATGAACGAATGCTGTGAAAGTCTGGTTAAATCGGAGCCAATGAGTGACTGTTGCTGTTGCACTCTTGCAGACAGAAAGTCAGCTAGGAGAAACTCTAGAATGTGCAGTATTTTAATTTCCCAGGGCTATATGTGAGTGTTGCTATGTTATGCTCTTTTGGTGTGTATTCGTCCTTCTGCCATGTCTGTACAGATATATGCGTTTTGTTTCTGAAAGACTGGGCACAACTTTTAAAAACACAAACCCTGTCTTTCAGAATGTTCTTAATTAATTCTGGCACACTTCAACTAACCTGAAGTCATTAAAGTTGTTCAATTGACTAGCACATAACTACTTCCTGTTGGTAACTCCCTATAAACGTAGATCATCTTCTTCAAAGACATGTCACCAAACTATAATGCCCCCTTCACTCTTGTAATTTATTTTACACTATTGATTGTTTAAATGTGTGTTCTTATGCACATTTTCTATACATTCCTCCTGTGATAGGCTGCAGTATTCTTGGCATGAAGTTAAGTGCAGATTTGGTAGTGTGCTATGAAATGTATCATTCAGCTGCCATATTGATTTTTCAAAGCTGACCCACATATAGAACAAAACACTTTTTTCATTTTTTCAAAAGTCTTGGCAAAAGCAAGGTTATATATTCAAATTCCATAATGCATTTAAACACATCTCCGAATTAATTTCGAACATCTACTGAAAATCAAAAAATAGAACTATGTTCAGTATTTCTCCTTGAATGCCCCCGGCATAAATTGTTTTTTTTTTTTTTTAATTCTTTTTCACCAACTTAATGCTGGCTTACACAAATGTCTGAAGCTGATGCTGCGATTTCCAAACAATGGATCAATATTTTAATTTTGGGAACTGAGCCCATAAAGGTTCACATTAAGGTGATGCGATTCGTAGACAGCGTTGGGGATTACTCTGTTTGGTGATTGTTAAACCGGAGCCATGATCCAGTGTGCACAGAGCTTTTAAACAGTGCAGAGTCGTGATGGATTTTTGTTCATCTTGTCCGGGTCAGCAACTTTTTAGATGCCGCACATTGAGCTCTCTTTTTCAAAGAGCTGGAGTTTGGCTCCAGAGAACATTGGAAGGGCGAGTACGGTCCTGAGCAGTGGTGTACATTCACAGTCTTTGCCTGTGGATGTGTAAAGATATGTTTTATGCATGGGCCATGGGATATTCACTATGGTGTTGCACACGTGGTTTGGGAGGAGATTGTTTCACTATTATCTACTCCTAAATTACCCTGGAAATGTCTGGGATGGTTGTTTTGGTAAAAGGATGTCAGTCCCCTATTTATGCTTTGTGGGGTCCAGGCTGATTTAAGGCCTGTGTGCTGTCACACATCCTGTGAGATGGGGTCGTTTCTGGCTGTCTGGATTCTGCTAAGGAGAGTTGGTACTCTGTGCATGGGTGCACACGGGCTTCCTGTTTTTGGATTCCATTAAGTATAGTTGGTACTTTTAGTGTGCGGTTGCACATTGATTTTGACCTGGACAGTCTCGTTTGCACTCTCAGGGGTCACGGATGTGGGCATGCACACAGAGCCCTGGTGTATTAGGTTGGTAGTGGCTGCTATCATTAATGTCTGGCATACTTGGATTGCTCTCATAGATACTAGGAGCAGAGTTGGTCCTTTATGTTTTATAGAATGACCGACTTGAAAGGCCCACATTAAGTTGACTGATATGTGATCTCAGCATTTAACAAAACATGGTATGTTGGAGGTTATTCCTATGAATTTACTTTAAGATAGGGTGGGAATATGGCGTTGAAGGTGGAGTTGTGGATTGTATCCGTTTTTGATAGTTTTTTTTCTGTAGATTTTTTTAAAATTGTTAAGTGCTGTGTGGAATCACGATTGAAGATTGTGTAATCAAGTCTACAAACTTTGAAGATTGCAGACCCATGCTCTCCCATTTGCGTGGAGTTGGGTGGTTGCACATTGCATTGTTCATCTGGTACCCCTGAGGAAGGTTCACCATCTATAGGACGATGGACTGAAACATCTAGGGTTCGATTAATGTGATAAGGGCATTACATTTATTCAGGTTTCATGGTTCAAGGTCATTCAGTGTGGCCTGGCCATTAGTACCTTTTAAGATGTCAATTGTATATAGGTGTGATCAGTTGCCACCTTGTATTAATGTGTAGAGTTGTTTCATTATGTGTGTGTGTTATGTTGACTTTGTTAGATGATGATGATGGTATTATATATGTATTGTATGTGAATTTCCATGAATTAAAAAGTATTGGTATTTGTGTAATAGGTTCATTCTGTGGGTATTGCTTCTCTTGACCTCTTTTCCCTAGCTTTATTAATGTAGTCCACCTCACCCAGGTTGCTCCACCTTTTTTGTATGGTGTGATTCTAAATATGGAACATCTATTGGGGAAGAGCAGTATTGTCACTCACCATTTTCTCATTGACTTTTTGCTTGGCAAGATCAGGTTTGGGGAAACCCCAGATCCTGAGTCAATAACTGCTGATGCTCAGAAATAGGTCCAACTGTCGCAAACATCCCCACAAATGAGGCACTACCTATAGTTACTCATTTCCAACCTCCTCTGCAGTTTCATTTGGGAGCCAAATGAGTAGCCGTTCAATGCTGGAGTCTGATCATTGGCCTGTCTATTTATTTGATAGTAGTACTAGCATATCATTGCAGACATGCATGTGGATATTCAATAAAAACTTTTAGAGGATAAGGAAATGATACCTTACTCTCAACATGCAATTGGCATTTATTCGGAATTCAGGATAAGCATCTTGTACTGTAATGTGAGACATGCTTTAGACCTTTCTACATGGCTTTGTACATGCCTAGGTGATGGCAAACAGTATACTACAAAATAATGTGTCAGAATCCAGTATGCTTATACGATCTCCAACAATTAACGTTTTGCTTTGGATATTCACTAATCTATGCAGTGTTAACATCAGGTTCTATTGATGTATTCATAAGTCATTGACAACATTCAAATGGACAGTGCATTGAGGTTTACAAGTACCGTGATTAATAGATAAAGACCCTAGCTTTACACAGAAAAGAGAAGGAAGAGGCCAATAGAACCTGTGCCTTTGCAACAATTCAAGTCAATCGTTGATGGTGGGCATTTTGCAAATCTTGCAAATATTCTTTTTTTTTTTTTATTAAACACCAGAACAACCACAATAGGGACAGTGTGGTTTTTGAAAAAGATCTACACCTATTTAAAATTCCTCCCATTAGCAGCGTTTACTAAAGCTCAAATATTAAGTTGCGCTCACCAACATCAGTTCTGTTCCTCTAGAAGCGGGGAAGACAACTTGCTGGTGATATGGAGAGTTTATTAAATTAGAACATTGACTTCTAATGATATCAGATGACTTTTTAAAGAATGTTGTTGCAAAAAGAATGTCAAACAATTGGATAATACAAAGGAGGGGCAGTAGGATTTATTTGTTTCAATAGTGGTTTAATAATGGATTTTTGTGAGTACTTCTGGAACTTTACCTTATACATTTTGGACCTAAACATCTGTAAAATGGTTGGAGACAAGGGTCAAGAGGAGAAGCTGACTTGTCCTCACCTCAACAGCCAGGCCCTCTTGAAGAGACAACGGCAACATAGGTCAAAGTGATGTGCAAGGGGAGGCTCACCAGCACACAGATTTAATGTTAAAGGAACAACAGAACCAGTGAATTGGGCTTTATTGAATAAGGAAGTATGCTTAAAGGTTGGTTTTCCCATAAACAAAGCAGCTGCTTCCTGACACCATTTTAATGAGAGGGTGGAGGAAGGGGGGGGGGCACAATTCCTTGATCTGCACCTGGAAGAGTAACATTGCTAATGATGATGAAGCTTTCTAAAAGGGAAGTAGCCAAATGATTCCTCTCAGGGCATTGACTACTTTTAGCTTCACTATGAGTATGTCTTTAATGTAGTTCTTTGATTTCTGCATTCATCCCCCTTTGTATTTTCTGCCTGCTACAAAATTTGAATTTAAGTGTACTTTCCATCTTTGCAGCCATTTCGTTGTGTATGCTTTATAGTGCTCTTCTGCAAAATTTGAATTTAGGCACATTTACAATCCTGTCATTGTAATTATGATTGGTTTTATAATGTGTTTAATAGCGAAGAGGTTTCTAAGCGCGGATCCAGGATTCAAACCTCTGTTGCTCTACATCAACATGTTTCCAAGACCAGCGTGTTGCCACTGAGCTATATTACCTGTACATGGATATGTAAATCTGGGCACGTCCAGCATACCTACTGTTTTACGTCTCCTTGGCTGCCTGGTGTGATTCTTCTGTTGCATAGTGCCTCTGACTTTCTTCCTGCTCACCTCTGACCTTTCCCCCTCTTGTTCCCTGCACCCATGGTGCTCTCCGTCTCCGCTATCTTTTGTAACTGCTTCTCCATCTACCTTCCTCCCTCTCTCACAAAGTCATGAAGGAAGAAACTAAAAAAGGCACCCCTAAGACCCAACCCTGGTCTGCCCATTGCAGAAACCTACATCAATGCTTCCTCTAGATAGACTATCACTGACATCCTATTTGCTATTCCTTCAACTAACCTATGGACCCCCCACATGGTCTCTGCCCTCTTCCCTTTCTCCTCCTCACCCATTACTGGTGGCACTAGATGGGAGGTGCTCTTGGCTCACTTTGCATCTTAATGTCTATCAGAATGGTACTATCATTGCAAAGTGCTCTCAGCCCAAACTTCTCCTTCTGGACACGTGTCTTCCTCCCCTTTTCCACTTACCCACCCTCTCCTTTCTCCCCTCTGTCCCTCATCACCCCCACCCCCTCCAAGGGTAGAACTGCACCCATGTACCCCCCTCACAAATATTTTAAAGTGGGGCACCAGCTTCACTTAGCTACCCTCTAGCTCTGCCATTAAACACTCCTATTGCATCTGTCACCTCCTTGAAGACCTTGACGATAATGCCCTCACCCTCACTGAGACATTGTTCAAGGTCAGCTTCATCACTGCTTTTTACACTCTTCTTTCTGCTCACTAGAAGATCATGTCCAACTACAGACCCTCCCGATATGGTGGTGGAGTGGTTCTGATCTTCCCTGAGTGGGTTCCTGCTTCCATCATCCCCACTCAATCCTACTCTTCCTTTGAAAGCCAGGTCTGCAGGCTGTATGTCAACCCTTCTCTTTTACTCTTGCTACTATCTACAGCCTCCCCGGTCCTTCCGCCCTCTTCATCTCTGAATGGGCCGACCTCTCCTCCTCTCTTCTAGCCTCTCCTCCCCAAACTTATCTTCCTTGGGGACTTCAACATCCATCTTGACTCCTCTGATGTGGCCACCACTTTCTTCCGTGACCTCTGCAACACTCTCTCCCTCAATATCCTCCACTCTGGCCCAACCCCCTCTGCAGGGTGCACCATGAATGCACTCATCTCAACAGACATCCCTCTTTCCAAATCCCTTACCACCCCTCTCTCCTCTCTTCCTTCCTTGACCTATTCTGCCCTAGTCTCATTCCCCCACACTACCAGTCTCCTTCTCCAGCATTCGAATGATGAAGCGTGTGTCAGTAGCTGCTTTTGTTCCTCCTTCATCCCTCCTCTGCCCTTTCTTTGGACTCCCCTTCAGACTCTATCCTAATTAATCTCCATCTCTCTATCACTAACACTCTGGTCTTCCTTGCTCCTGGATCTGCATGAAGCCTGCCACCAAATGCAACTCTTCGCATGACTCTGACTTAGCGCTCTTGAAATGAAAGTGCAAAGTGGGAGAGTGGAAGTGGCAGATAACTAGCTCATCCTCTGACAAACTGGCCTGCCGGCTATTTCAAAATCAATACCGTCTTTCCATCTGCTCCAAGAAATGAGCTTGTGTCCAAGCTCACATCTCTCGAGACACCAACATTTCTGAAGTCTTTAAAATCTACAAGGAACTCGCCAAACCTATTGCAGTCTCCTCGTTTCTTCCTTCCTCACATGCCTTATGCTCTGCACTGGCCTCCCACTTTTCCTCCAAAACTCTTGACATCCTGTCCTGTCTCTCTTCTGCTGCCTCCCACTTTCCACCTTCTCTCTCCTCTTGTTGACCACCTCTGCCCCCCATACTCTCCTCCCTCTCTCCCAATGCACCAGATGAGATCTCTAGAGTCTCCTGCTCTATGAAAGTTACTCTAAACAGGTGCTACCCTGCTCCTCTAGAACCATTAAGGACAACATTGACACTGTATGGCTGACTTCTGCAAACACTCTTTTGCCATCGGCTCTTTCCCTCAACCCCTCAAGAACTCTCTTGTGCATAATCTCCTAAAAAATCTGTCTGCTGACCCCTCTTGCCCAGCTAACTATCAACCTATCTCTACCACCCTCTTCTTGGGCAAACTCATGGCGAAGCTGGTCATCCCCCAACTGACCATCTACACTGAATTGGCTGGCTACCTCCATTACCACCAGTCCACTTTAAAGGCAGCTGGAGGCACTGAAACTGCTTTCCTTAATACCCGAGAAGACCTACTCTCTAATCTGGACACTAACACTCATTTTGTTCCAGTCCTCCTTGATCTTTCCTCTGCTTTTGACACTGTCAACCACTCCATCCTCATAAACCGTCTCTGTGATATCCCAGGCATCACAGACAGGTCAAAGGCATGGTTTACCTCTTTCCTCTCTAACCGACCCTCCCAAGTGCAAATGGTTCCTTTTCTCTCCTCCGCCTCACTCTCTACCTGTGGCATCCCTCAGTGTTCTATCCTATTGCCATGGCTATTCAACATCTACCTAGCCCCTCTGGCCCAGCTGATCGCCACATACTCCCCTCACTTTCAGCCTCAAGCCAAGGGACTGCATCTCTCCAGCCCTAAAATCTCTCCATTGGCTCCTGGTGACTGCAAGGATCAAATTGAAGACCCTCTGCATCATCCACAAGGCTCTCTGGGGCCTAGGACCTCTCAACCTCAAGCTTTATCTCCCAAAATACTTTCAGCCAGAGGCCTTCGGTCTTCTGGTGCCAACTCTCTGCAGGTCAAACAACAAGCAGAGAGTAGGAGATAGATCTCTCACCTCGACTGGCGCTCCCATCTGGAATAGCCCCCATAGACTGAAACCGGATCTTCTTAATTACAGAAACTTCTCAAGACCGTCCTTTTCTCATCTTCCTTCCCTCTCCCCCCTCCAGTCCGGACTCTCCATCTGCCGCTGGACTTGGGCCTGCTCCCTTCAGAGTCATACAAAGTACAGACCACCTCCCACCACTCCCCCCCAGCATCCCCTGCCAGTACTTGCCCTTGGGCTCCCTTGGGCTCCCTTTCCCAGACTATCCCATTTTAGTTATCCTGTCCACTGCACTCCTCCCCCCTCCCCCTCTTTCCCCTGGCATGTGCCACCTTGGCCCAACCAGCACTTGCCCGCCATGGGGGCACCCTACTTCTGCACTTCTTCCTCTACCCCCTCCCCCTTGCACGTATCACCTTGTTCATGCATTCGCATGATAGGATTGTCAGAAGACCAATATAACCGTGTCTTTGTTGTTGTACTCTTATGATTTCCCATGTCCCTCAAACCCCTTGTCTTGTGGCACCTGGAAACACCTGTGTATAGGTGCCATACAAATGTCCAATACATACAACTAATACATCTGTCCTTTCACAGCAGTTTAGCTGTGATGAATGGTCTCTCTAAGTAAGGCATGTTTGATTAAATAATAAACTCAGCATTATTCAGTTTAGCCCATTGTGATGTGCATTTTGTAATGTTTTGTTGCTGAGCAGCATGCCTGGTTTGATGTTCTCTGTATCTAATATACCACCGGATCTGTTGGTACATAGGAATGGCAGCAGATAATTCATATAATTTTAATCCACTCAAAGCAGGAAACATTAAGGTCCAGTAAATTGGAGCAAATATGCCTAAGTGTGGTTTCTAATTGGTTTAAGCCCAAGACCGGTATATAGTTCATTAGATTCATAGCTAGACCCAAAATAGAGAAGTTTCATTCTAGTGAAGGATGAATCAGGCCCTAGAAGTTGTGATCCGAACACATTAATATTTATAAATAAGACGTTTTGCATTTAAGCACTGTGTATTCCACCATCAGGTGGAACCATAAAGCAATTTCTTCACATTCATGGATGATTCTTAGATTGAACCAAGACAAAAGCTGATCCTAAATCGATGGTTTAAATCTAGAATATTCTACAGGGCTGGCCACATTACTTGATCCTGAATGTTCTGTTCTGAATCTGATAGGCCAATATTTCTGGCCCTAGGCACATTCTCTGTATAGACAAAATGTAGACATGCTTACCTTAGACATGGCTGCTGTGCAAGGTCTCTTTCTGGAGTTTAGAAGCAGAACGAATCCTGTCAGGGTAATTACTCCTTTTACCCCCAGTAAGTCTCCTAATTTCTGCACTGCGAGATCGGGAACCGTGTTAAGCAGTTATTCTTTTCTAATTAGAACAAGTCTTGTACTTGTCTGTATGGTAAATGAGTGATTACAAGAACATATGTAGGTTGGGTGGAGCATTTGAGAACTCTGCACTCAAAAGAGGAGAAATTAGACCCTAAAATGTCCTTGGAAATGATATAATAAGAGAAGACCAGGATACCTGAATATCCTTTTTGTTGATTGTTTATTGTCAATTAGAAACGTACAAATATTGGGGCAGAAATCTGAATGAATGGAGATATATGAATCATAATACAGGTCTAAGTGATTGCCACTGATTGAAGGCAATTATCTAAAATGATAACATGAATGATGCTGCATTGTCTACAATATACAGACATTGAACAGTCAACCTGAAAAAAATATCAAATACTATTGGCTAACTGAAAGCTATTGTTGATGGTAAATTCCCAGTTCTCCGAAGTCCTTTCAGCACATTCTGCTGTGAGGTATTTCAGTGTGGTAAAAGGGTTCAGGTAACAATAGGTGATAGGGCCTTGGGGTTAGAGGAAAGAGTTGGGCGAACACAGTTGTTAGAGGGGGCAGAGCACATACAAAAAATGTGTCCAGATGAAGTGAGATGTGACATCTGATAGGATGTCATAGATGTGTAGGTGTGGGTGAGTGTATTCAGTATTCAGATGAACTATAGATAACCAAGAGTTTTATTTGATTCACGGTTCAGCAGATCCCTCAATCTTTTAGCAGGTTTGGTGGTGTTGATGCATCATGTTTTCTAAGCGCTGCATGGTGAGGTCAGACCTCCCACAGAGCAGTACAACTCTTGTATTACTTAACCCATGCGACTTCTAAACAGGCTTATAGTTGAAGAGGAGAACTAAAAAAGAGGTACTCCTTATTCTAAGGTTACTCACAAGATAGTTCTGACTAGGCCCTGATCAATGATGCATGACTGGTGCTGGGTGTTGTTTTTATGTTAAAACCATACTATTCTGCCGAGATGGCCTTTTATATTGAAAAAAAAGACCTTGCCATTTGGGCAGGGTTTCCAATGAATTGGGGGGGCCCAAGACACTGTTGAATATTTGTACGTTGCCCACATTTTTGAGGGCCCGATTCACAAATATTCAGTAATACCTTTTAAAGGAGTCTCTTCAGGTCCTATAAAGCAGTTCTGGGATGAGACTGTGTGGTCGCTGGGCCTTGCACTGAAAGGACAGACACAATGTGCAGAGAATGGGACTGAAGAGTCATGGGTGTAGGCATTAGTCTATAGACTGCAAGGAGACTGTGGCCATGGGCCATGGGTGTAGGCATTAGTCTATAGACTGCAAGGAGACTGTGGCCATGGGCCATGGGTGTAGGCATTGGGTGTCGGCATCATCAGATAGATTCATCACAAGGAGTCTTGTCTTTGGTAATCTGCAGAGGTGATGAGCAGCTCTGGTGAAGGCAATTTCAAAGTCTGGAGTGTGACAACAGACTAGTTGTCATGAGTGCAGATGTATGCTGTTGTGTATTTCAGTCTTTAGGTAATTGAGCAAGTGAAGGTTCTGATGAAAAGGGGTAGTGAGATTAAGCTAGCTGAATCACTGATATAGCCCTTTTTAGTGCAGCAGAATGGTGGCAGATGCAGTGTAGGTTTGGTTACCTTAACCACTAAAGTCCCATTTTGTTAGATATTAATTGTAAGTTTGTGTCGAGTGGTACCTATAGAGCTCTCAATAACTGCATGGCCACCAAAGCCATCTCCATACAATCTTGTACCCTATTAGTGCCTTGCCAGCCAACGATTATATGGGGGAAACTAAAGTTGTGTGATTTCGCCAAATCCTTCACCAAACTAAAACCCCATCATTTTACCATTTGCCATTTTAATCTGTGTCGTTACTGCACTGAAAACGTGGCTCATATTAACAGTATGAATGTGATCCTTTCCAGTCATAATTTTCTGAGGTAATACACAGGACTCTTGAACCAATAGGGAGTTAATATGTCACACAATAATGAATAATGTGTTACACAACGCTAAGCTATTGTTTCACTTTTGCTACATTTCCATTAAAATGTCTTGAAGGCATTCTTACTGCACAGTTTTCTGCCTAATTACGTTTCAACGAGTTTTGGCTCCCAGTTGCTCCAGTCCTCATATCTATGTAGCAGAGAGACACTTAATCTGCCTTCTTGCCTAAGGCAAGGAGTTAAATACTCCTGCGTTTTCACTTACAGTGGTTTGGTCTGTTCTTTCCTGGTCTTTCTCCGCCTGCCAAGTGGGAGAAGATACAGCTCAATTGTTCTGTTCTCCAGAATACGATGAAAATGGCTAAATAGTGTCAAAATGTCAGCTTGTTTCCTTAAGTGCCAGGAGTGTGTGTTTTTCGTTATACTCTTCCATCCATTGCTTTATTGCAAACCTATTTAATCCTCATGCCTGATCGGCCCTTAGTGCACCTGCGGTCATCAACATGTTGTCCTATTAGGCTTGTCCTCCTTTTTCTAGGTCCATGGTATTCGAGTTTGGATCTGAACACAATATACAATCCCATTGACAAATCATGTTGTTGACACAAAAGGTAATTTGGCACCCACCCTCTGGAACTCGAGCTCTTTATCAGCTCTTAATGACCCCCTTAGTTCTCCATTTTTGAAAATCTATCAAAACGTGTCTTTTTCAACAACACCTGACCATGGGCTATTCCCAATGGATGCTAAGACTGCAACTCAAAATACTGCCCTACTGTTAAAAGATGCAAACGCAAACGATGGCTAATTTGTATTTGTATTTCTGTATTTGTATAGCGCGCCCGGCAAGGGAATCTGGGCGCAGGTATTGGGTTGCAGATACATGTGATAGCAGGTACATGATACAGTGCAAAGTAGATGGAAAACAGGAAGGTAAAATATAATCCCGCCCGGTACAGCGCTCCACTACTCTAAAAGTGGGCCAATGCTTGAAAATAAATATAAATAAATAATACAAACATTATAACAAGTCTATCTGCCTTTCATGCACGCAGTAGACCCGCTTCATGGAAAAACGGATGCGGAAAAAGAAGAAATAAGGTTGCCTGTACACAAAGAGTCCAAGTTGTTGCTTTCTTTTATCCTGGATAGTGTAGCCCTCCAATTTCTTATTCCCAATCTCCTAAAAGGTATTGAGGATTGCATCCATTACATCTATTTCTTAAAGGTGTTTCTTGCCTGTTTAAGGTTTCTGAATGTGGTCCTTCTCGGGCGCATTCTGCATGCTTCTTCGGCATTCCTACTTTGAGAGAGGATGGGGATCCAGTCTTGCCAATCCTCTGCCGTTCATTTCTCCTTCACTTCGACAAGTGGTAGATTAGCCTGTCCTGATAGAACACAGCAGAGGTTGGGCTCCAGCGAAACAGCGTTTACAGCCGGTAGAGAAGTTAAGACTAGGGAAGTGATATTTGCCCCATGCATAAAGCAAAGTCGGGATCAGAGAGGCAACCAACTTCCTTCAGTGCGGTGCTCCTCACCAACAGTCCATGCCTCAGCCTACAAGCTCTCTCGTCTGTGCTTCCTCCTACTTTGCCCCGAGTGTACTGTGTTTCTTGGCTAATTTGGTGGTCAGCACTTCTCTCCCCTCTTCATGCGCACCAGGAAGCAGCAAAAAAGTGCAGCGCTGAATTCGAGCACCGCCAATTGACAGCAGTAACCAAACCTGGAAATCCTGTTAATGTGTTACACCATCCAGATAGGTGCACGATTCCCCACTTGCTTAGATTTGAACTGGCTCTGATGTAATTTGAAATGGGTGGCATTGGTGCAAAGTCCTGATATCACAAATGTATGTTCAAGGAAATTGATGCACACTACTTCTTGTTTTTCACTCACGTCCACCCATTATATACATATAACATAACCTTTTTTTTGGCCACGCCAGCTCGGGGGAGTCTTTCAAGGGCTCACCAGAGCTGACGTAGTGGGATAAGGTGCGGGATGCAGGCTTTTGATGTAAAAGGCACCCACGGCGGCGGGCTAAATGCACCTCTGTCGTGGTTGCCTTTGACAAAAGGCACCATTAGCCCCCCACCACGCCAGCTCGGGGGAGTCTTTCAAGGGCTCCCTCGAGCTGGCGTAGCGGGAGAAGGCACATCATGCAGGCTTTTGATGTAAAAAGCACCACGGCAGGGGGCTAAATGCGCCCCTCCACCGTGGGTGCCTTTGACAAAAGGCGCCAATAGCCCCCCACCACGCCAGCTCGGGGGAGTCTTTCAAGGGCTCCCCCGAGCTGGCGTGGTGGCAGAACGCGTGGCAGGCTCCTCATTGCCATTGAATGCACCTGCGGCGGCCGGCTCATTCAATGACAATGGGCTGCTTATGCGCCCTATTCCTATCATTACCTCCTCGCCTGACTATTTTTTGAAACTTTAAGATTCCTACAGATTTTTGGTCTCAGAATCTTGGTATATATATATATATAAACATATATATATATATATATTTCTGTATTTATTTATCCCCAGACCTGGGGGTATAACATCGTTTTGTACAGGGTTGGAAACTCGCAAGGTATATATTTGTACGTGTGATTATACAGAATACAAAATGTACGTGCATCCGAGTTATCTGTGTCGTTGTGAAAGTACTTAGCTCTGTTATTGGCTGATCCACTTATTCTTAAGACTCTGTCTTCATGTTATTGGCTTAATGGTATTGTCTAACAGCGGATTGGCTATTACCGTTCCACGCAGGAGGCGCGCATCCCTGTAATAATGGAAAGAACGGATGTTGATCCGAATTCATTTGTGCGCAGGAATGTTAAGCACCAGCTCATGTCACTGCCACCTGGGAAAATCGACTGGTGTAGAGTAGGGTGCGTTGAAAACAATAAAGTAAGAGCCCTCGCTGCTCTATTAATATAAAGCTAGATCAATGCCTGGCTCCACTGAGGAGGGCGTGACCGCCCCTTGCCAGGGATGATGCATTGTTCTGGCTTTTCATATTGCCAGTTTAATAGATTTCAGATTGCCTCCTAGGAGAAGGAATCTTTCCTCGTCACTTCTGATAAGGAAATAACAGCCTGCTGGACTGCAGGTTATGTGTAAACATGCACACTCCGAACGCATGCGCTTGGCTTGTTTTTTGCAGGGCTTAAACACGACTGGAATGCAATGAATTTGGATTCCGGTTTTGTTTAGGTTTAAATTCCCTTAATTGCTGACTGGTGTCAAGCACTTCAAGATGAGTACGTGTGTCTAGATTTTTAACATGCTGTGTTATTCTGGCAGCGTCCTGGAACTTTACAAGGAAGCCAAGACAAAGAAAACGTAACGGTGCGATAGTTGCCTTAACGGAAGAAGCGGACATCATAGTTGGATTCACTAGACCTCCTAATGAACGATACCTTAATAAATGTTGGAGTTGGAGAGTAATTCTGGGAGAGGATGCAACAGCAGCCGAGGAGGAAAGGGTGAAGGAAGTGGTGGTGCTGTTGAAGGAGAAGCTGAGACATGGATGGCCCTAGTGCAGATGTCTAATATGAGACTCAGATGTACAGGGGGAGACCGAGTTCTCTGTCCCTATGCATTGACGAGGTCTCTCTTGCAAGTTTCTGGCACGACAGGAGATATCTGGTGCCCAGCATGGGCAGCGGCCACCTTGTCATTGCCCTGCAATCACTTTATCCTGCGGGTGGGGAAGAGTGTGAGGGGGCAGAAAAGATCTCTGCTATGCAGCGTGTGCTTTTACCATTCAAGGTGGGGGCACCACACACAGGTTGGTCTTTGGGAACCATGGCAATACAAAAGCACAGGAGAAGGATGCATGGTTTAGCTCGTCTTAATGTGCACATTCAGCTTCCAGTAGCCTCTCCTCCACAGCACCCTGCAGCATTGGGGACCCTGCAATGATGGACTATCTCTAGTTCTCCCCAAACGTAGACAGCTGAACACACTGGCCCTACCTGTTTCCGTCTGTGAGCTGTTTCTGTCTGGCAGCCGTTTCTGCAGCTGTTTCCGTCTGGCAGCTGTTTCCGTCTGGCAGCTGTTTTTGTCTGGCAGCTGTTTTTGTCTGGCAGCTGTTTTTGTCTGGCAGCTGTTTTCGTCTGGCAGCTGTTTTTGTCTGGCAGCTGTTTCCTTCTGGCAACCACCATCTGAGTCTGCCCCAGCAACTCTGCTCATCTTGAACATGTGTGCCAGTTCACCACCAACACCACTGGCAAAGTTTGTTTTTACTTTTGGGTGGTATTTCTCTGGGTGTGCTACTGTTTGGGAAGATGTGGAGGAACTGAATGGTGCATTATATTGGTACAGGCTACTGTTAGTTTATTATTTGTAGAGCGCACCTAATTCTGAGGTAACTGGGCGCTTGAGATTATGAAAGAGTTACAGATACATACATTTAGTAAACCTAGGACAGACAGGCTCGTCGACAAGAGGTTACAGGTTGGTTGACTTAAATATAAATACATATAAGAGCATAGGACAAGAGGGCTTGTCGACAGAAGTTACATATAGGTCGACAGGCCAGCAAGAGATAAGTGATTTGGAAAATGCAATAATACATTGTGACAAGTGTTAGAGTGCAGTGGTTCCAGAGGAGTAAAATCATAATTGTCAGATCTGTTTTGCCAGATGATCATCAGTCAACGTGGCCTGAACCCCACAGCAGTGGAGGATGCCATGCAGAGTATAGGTTAGACACCAACATAACGTGTTACTTCAACAACCAATTGGCCTAGCTGGCACAACTCTACATGTGGGGTCAGTAAGGACAAGCTCCAATAGTGAGGTCTAGTTTTCCACTTTTCTCTTTATTTCTGACTAGTGAATAGTCTGGTACCCCTGCCTTGGGTTCCACCAATCTACCATTTCTCACATATGAAGCCTCAGGTCAGGGTTCACTGAGGCAAACTCGTACATGAAAAGGGGGCAGAATAACTAATTACTAAAAGCAAGGTGGAATTCAAGGAACACGTTTCTGGGTGGAGGGATGAATCAAGAAAACCAAACAGATTTATGCTAAGTGAACAGGGTCCAACATCCAGGCCCTATTCAAGTGCATGCAATTCCATGTCTACTGCATTCTGGAGATTGACAATCAAAATAGTCTCATCGTGTTTTATGAGCCCAGTCAACATGTTGACATTGAACTGGCAGATGATCTGAACAATGTACAGTGTTCCCATATTCCGTAGATGTGTTGCACTCCTACCAGACCAAGACCCTGTAGCTTACCCCCCTTGTGTTAGGGATTTTCATGTGATGATACTAGGACAAGCCCTTGCAATTGCTGCCACCTATCCTAGAGGTCTTTTTTGGAGGAGTGTGCCTCCCTTCCATGGTCTTTGTTGTTTTGCATTAATTGTAACCCCAGCCCTCAGTCCTGATGTCAAACTCGTTGTGTGAGCCCTCTACCCGACTCAGTTTAGGCTACAAGGGCTTGGGAAATGTACATGTTTGGCTCTGGTGGGTTTGCAGCTAGCACCAGTATCTCGGCTACAAAGCCCAACTGCCTACACTCTTGCTCCCTCACTTCAGCTTTAAGGTCTGACTCCTGCCAGCTTTTTGATCAAGGCCCACAGGACGATCTGTGATCTGCCCATCCCTACAAATCTTAACTCCTCTACAGAGTGGCTTGCTTGGCTCAACTTCCACCTGTTCTTCTGTTCTCGGATAATGTGGTCTATTTAACATACCCAAACTCTGTTTTTTCCTCTGTCATTTTTCCTCATCCTTAGAACAAAAGCTTAGCTCTACCTCATTGTGTGTGCCCAAATTTACACTTGGTCATTCATTTCTGCAAAGAGCAATGTAATAGGTAGTACTAGTTCACCCTCGCATTACGATTATTTGATTGTTGGGGTCTAACAGGTTCTGCCCCCTACACATGGGTGTGTTTTAGGTAGACTGTTATGTACAGGTGATGTGGGTTTTATAATAACTACATTTTGTTCCATGTCTGGCCCTCATAGCCTGAGGGTCAAATAGATTTTCTGTCATCTTGGGAGCAGGCACACGCATTATACTGACTGGTTGATACTATATTCTAGTAGCAGAAGCAGTCAGTAAGTTCACTCACTGACTAATACTGCGTCCCTTAATTTACTTCCATAGGGTACGTATTGGGCTCCATTCTTGTATCAATTGTACTGCTTGCCCACCTGATGTGCACTCATCCTGGAATCGCTTTGAAGCATTTCACCTGTGTATAAGTGCTATATAAATAAACATTAAATAAATAAGTGTATGTTCCACTTGTGGATGGATTTTTCCAAGAGCGAAAGAGTCAGCAAAGTGCCTGCATGTATTGTGTGTCTGGCAACCACTTGCTGGGGTTCATAGTCTCATGGTAACTTTACCCAAATATTGCTCACGAAAGAGCATAGTAGTCCTGGGACCCTACGGTATATTTCTTTGTTTAGGTATACTACCAGATTTTATTTGGAGTGGTGGTTGAATGGCAAGTTATCAATTGAGAGTGGACTGGGAAAGCCCGATGTCCCATTCTTCTCCCAGAGCTTTCCATGTAATATCTTCTGATTACAGATACCCACTGGGTTATATTTTACCACATGCATTTTAAAAAGTGTTATCCTGATAAAAATGCCCTTTGTTATTCAATCTTATGCCCTGGTTGTAAGAAAGGACATTGTGTATTTGAAATGGCAGACAAATGGGGACTATGTATCAAGCCACCACTGACTTTAATGTCAATATCCCCTGCGATGAAGAAGGTAGAATAAAATAAACAGCTCTGACATAGGGCAGTAAGACTGGTTGAACTTCATATTAGGATACCAGCACATTTTTCATCTTGTCATTTAACAGCCTATTCTAAAGCAACTGTTTAGATTGTGTAATGCATAGTAAAGCATAAGGAAACACTTACTTAAAATGTACATGAAACAGCAACAAAGCAAATTAGTAGAGTTGAAACTCATGTCCTCCTGGTTGTTGGTGTTCCGTTTAGCAAGGATTTGAGTAGCCGAAACAAATGCCATTTATAGCAGCTCTCGTTTTATGCAATTAACTGCAAATATTACAAGGTAGTACTGTGTGCCCTGAGCCCCGTCATCGCAAAAGAACTTGAGCATTACAATTTTATCACAAACCATAATGGCATCTTTTTTATTTGTTTTAATTAAATTGTGCTTATGGTTTTCAAAGAAACTTTACAAAAAATCCTTACAGCAATATAATTGCATAATTTGCAACAATTTATCCAAGACCAATATCCATAAAATATCTATTTCATTTCCTTACGACTAAAACATCGCAAACTTATTCAACTATGGCAATATCCTTTATAAAGTACAAAAATAAGGGCAATCAACGTGGTATTACGGGGACATATAACTACATAATTCGACTCAATTCATCCAAGACCAATATCAATAAAATCTCTTTCATTTCCACACGACTAAAACATCTCAATATTACACAGCTATTCCGATATCATTATAAAGTGCGTAAGTGAGAGGATAAGAGCGATTGCTGTGGTATTGAAACATCTATCGCACAATATGCCGCTCATAATAATATCCACAGAGTATACAAAATGCTGAAAATAAAATGTTTGCTTCTCATTTAGGTTTTCACATTTCAGAAATAAATGCTTCAAAGTCTCAAATTCATTCTTGCAATACCTACATTTAGAGCATATTTCAGAATCTTGTTTCCACAAATTAAAATTATCATCTGTTCTCAAAAGATTACAAGTTACCACTGAAAAGTGCTCTATGCATCTGTACACCTCTGTAAAGTGTTCTGTTATGTACCTTTATTGGTGAATAACTCTGTAAAGCGCTCTGCTGCTTCTCAAAGCTATTTCCGTGCTCAATGAATACACTAATATTACTTATAATAATAGTAATAATAATACAAATGGATATACAATCTTCTAGTGACAGGTTAACTTTGTGTGACCCTGTACAAGACCATTCACTCTTTTATTTATTTATTTTTATTTATTGCATTTGTTTTACGGCCAAACCCGGGGGTGCCACGGCGTAGTTACAGACCGTCTTTGCATAAATGCATACAGTTACAATCAATACATTTGCACATGGAGAATACATACATGGATACAATTACAATCTACCCATGGGGACTACAGAATTTACTATACATTAAAGATAGATATTGGCAACGGTTAGTCAGGATGGTGTACCATGGAACTCTGGACAGTGGTTACCGTTGACGGTACTGCAATGATCACGGGGGGAGGGGAAGTTACCTGATCCTGTCAAATAGGTGGAAAAGGGCAGGGACCAAAAGCCAAGAATTTATTGAATAACCATGTTTTTAAGGACTTCTTGAAACACTGGTGAGAGGGCTCAATTCTAGTGTGTTCCAGGTTTTTGGAGTCATTACTGGGAAACTGCTTCCCCCTGCTCTGGTTCATTTGTAACGTGGGATAGAGAGATGAACATGTTTGTTAGATCTGAGGGCTCTCGAGGTCTTATTCAGGGTGACCGTGTTGTTTAGGTAGATGGGTGCCTTATTGGCAAGACATTTGTGGGTGACACAGAGTGTCTTGAATATGAATCTAGATTTATGGGTAGCCACTGGGCTTCTCTCCTGGTAGTGGAGATGTGGTCCGATTTCTTTTTCTTTTTTTTTATTTATTAGTCAATGGCTGCTTGCAGAGCTTTATTTTGCAGCAATTGCAATTTGGCCAAGTTGGGGTTTGAAGTACCTAGCAGTAGTACATTGCAATAATCTAACTTTGATAAAATGAGAGCCCAGGCTAGAGTAGTAAAGTTGTGCGGCGTGAGAAATTGTCGACTTAGTGCAATCAATTTAGCTGTGTTGGAGGTGGCTGAGGATAATGCATTTACGTGTTTGGACATTGTTAAGTTTGCATCTAGTTAAAATATACGCCTAGAGTTTTAACTTGCTTTAGGACTGGGATGGGAGTACCATTGATATTTCTTGCTGTGTAGTTGGAGTGGAGGGCATTGATTTTGGCTGGAGAGCCCACGATGAGTATCTCTGTTTTCTCATCGTTGAGGCAGAGACTGTTGATAGCCATCCAGTTTTGAATTAAGGCATATATTTTGTTGATCATGATTGTATCTTGGTCATAATTGCCACTGATGGGGATGAGGATCTGGGTGTCATCAGCAAAAAATCGTATAGATGACAACCATGGCATCCAGGGCAGCAAATAAAAGCTTTCTGTACACATTGTAAAGTGTTGGCAGACAAACAGGATCATTGCGGGACTCCTAGAGGTACTGGGATTGCGTCTGTGGCTTCCTTACCAATGGAGACTCTGGAAGTTCGATCAGCAAGGAAGGATTTGACCCAAGAGGTAGCTTCTTGTGAGAACTGAAAGTCCTGAACTAGTGTGGCACATAGTTTATCATGGTCGACTAAGTCGAATGCAGCAGACAAATCTAATAGCAGAAGAATGCAGAGTTTGCCGGCATCTCTTATCAAGTCCATCTGGATTTTAAGTATCAGAGGTACCATTTTGGTACTGTGGTTGGGCCAAAAGCCCGATTTTCTGGCTCAGAGAAGGTCATTTTGTTCGAGGTGGGATTGAATTTGAGAGTAGGCTATTTTGTTGATTATTTTCAACAAGAACGGGACCATGGTTATGGGGCAATAGTTCATGGGATTGGTGCATCCAATTATGTTTTTTTAGGAGTGGGGTCACCCAAGCTTCCTTGATGCTGGTTGGGATGGTGTTTGAGCGAAAGGAGGCATTAACAAATTTGGTAATGATGGGGGTAAGCGTAGGGGCGCACAGATTGACTAGGTGTGCTGGGAAGATATCTCCTTTACAATTGGATGGTTTAAGTTTGGAGATAGTGTCTAACACTTGGTCTTGGCTTACTGGAGTGAATTTGAATTGGGTATTGGCGTTGTCACTAGTTTTGTCAATGGTTGGTTGGGGTGAATTTTTATTATCCAATAGCTTTCTTTTGGTGGCAATTTTGTTTTGAAGCACATGAAATTTTGAGGCTAGAGCATTCTGTATGGTTGTGCACCAGGCTTTGCTGGACTTAACCGGCGTGGAAGATGGGATGGGATTCTCCAATTCTCTAAATATAGTAAAGAGCTCTTTGGAATTTGAGGCAGCATTGCTGATGCATGTGTTCAGGGCATTAGCTTTATGTGCTATTATTGCTGCTTTGTAAGTGTGGTTTGCTTTTAGGAATGCATTGGCGTTGTCAATGGTTGAGTTTTTTATGGATGTGTTCTAGGGACCTTTTATTCCGCCTGAGTAGTACTAGTTCACATTAGACCAGAAGTCTGAACGTTTGTCTGGGAGACGTGTTTTAGTTGTGATCGGTGCTAAGGAATCAATGGTGGTTGTTAAGCACTTATGATATATGTCTGCAAGACAGCTAGGGTTGTCATTTGAGAGGGAATCGGAGGAGAGGGATTCCTCCGGAATGGGGGTGAAGTTGTCAAATGTCAGGTTCCGAGTGTTTCTTGTCTCAACCGTATCCCATTTGGTTGTTGTAGGGAGGAGTTTTTCATTGCTTGTTAGGGTAAAACTAACAAGATGGTGATCTCTTCAATCAACTGGTACAATGGAATCTACAGAAATATGAGTTTTTAGTGCGAGTACTCAGTCTAATTCTCTGCCCTTATTCTGAATGGGGGCATTGACTAACTGTGAAAAGTTTGTCTGTGAGCGCAACATGGAAGTCCTTAGCTTTGTAGTCTTGTCATTAAAGCCTAAGTTGATATCCCCAAGGATTATACATTTAGTGTTAGGTTTCAGATGGGGGTGAGGAGGAGTGGGATGTCTGATTCAGGGTGGGTGTTGTTGTTGGTTGCTCTGCAGATGACCAGGATGTTAACAGTCATTTTCGGGTTTGTTGTAAATTTAACAAGAAGTAGTTTGTATCCTTCTATAGAGTCCAGTGGGGAGGATCTGAGTTGCAAGTTGGTTTTGGCTATTATAGCTACTCCACCTCCCTGTGCATTTGGTCTATCAGTCCTTATGATATTGAATCCTGATGAGATGGCTAGTGCTAGTAGGTGGGGGGGGGGTCTGAGGCTTGTTGCAGCCAAGATATTTCCGTTACAACTAGTGGGTCCAATTGTTGGTCTAGAACACATTTTTATGTTGCGATGGCATGAGCTCCAAGTGAGCATACATTTAGAAATCCATCTTTAAAACTCTGAGGAGGTTCTGGTTATATTTATGTAAGGGCTGATTATATAAGGGTTATATTTCATAAGGGCTGTTTGTGTTTCTCACCAATCATTAACATTTTATTTTTCTTTCAAAGATTACTTATCTGCCATTCACTCTTCCAGTGTAACAACCCACTTTGATAATGCTGATTCACAGATATTCACAAATGGATTTTTCCTATCTCATGCAGATTCCCCAAATGTGGCAAACATTGAGAGTAGGGGGACCCCTACATTTGAAACATAAAAGCTGCCTCTTCAACAAAAGCTTGACATTCAATGAGGCCAAACCCAAATCGAAATGAAGAGCTACGATCGGAAAGCTCTTTAGTAATGAAAGAACTAACTTCCATATCAGACCTTCTACGGGAAGTAACGTCTAGGTGGAAAAGGGATTTTTCTGTTTCCACTTTCACCTCATCAAATGTTCACACTGGCAAAACTGAAAACGTATCAAACCTTTGTCGAAAATGTCTCATCTGATATCCCAGTGTTTTTGCTTTCCTTTACATTTTTCCTATAACTAGTTTCCTGCGTGGGCACGTTAAGAGCGAGAATCCTAAGAACAGCAGTTTGTCAGTCATTTCCAATTGCAGATCCCGTAACCACAACTCATAGTCCGCTTATTGCAGTGACCATATTTTAAAATATTAGTTTTTTCACATTAATGACAAGGTTATTATAGTTTGCATAACTAGCAAAGGACAGCATAAGTCTCTGAAGACCAACCTTTGACCCATCCACGAGCACTATATCATCCACAGAAGCGATCCAAGTGATTTCAAGGTCAAAGATTTTAAGGGAAATAAGAGAAGCTTGTTATAAATATTCTCCTATATTTGCCAAATATAAATTGAATAAAGGAGGCGAGAGGATACAGTGTTGCCTGAGAACCTGGAAGCTTAAATTGACATAGAAAGGATACTTTGCATATTAAGTCTGACTCTTTACACTCTATCGCTATATAAACTAATTAGTACACTAAGCAAGGAGGGGAGAATATTGCAAGATCCTAGCTTCCTGCACAAATGTTCATGATCCACAGTGTCAAAAGCTAGAGATAAATCTATACTGGCAAAATATATTTCTCTTTGACGCTTCTGGTAGGCAATGTTGGAATATATCCAAAACCCCCCTTGAGGGCGGTCCCCACCCATTTGTAAAATCCCATTTTGATCCACCCTTGCAGTTAGGTCTTTGAGTGCCCATGCAGCAGAAATGTTTGCCTCCGGCACCAATAAGGCTATAGGGTTTTAATTTAGGGGATCCAACTTATTTCCCTTCTTATAATTGGGAACCACGTTTGCACAATGCCAGTTTTCAGGAAAAATCTGCATTTGTATAATTTGTTTAATCAACATAAATTAAAAAATTAGCCCAGGATTCCAGATCTGCCTTTACAACCTTATTACTTAAGCCTCCAGAGGCCGGAGCCCCAGAATATATATTTATTTATTGTTGGTAGGACATCATCCTGATCAAAGTGTAGTGCCCAAGGAGAAAGATCTATAGGGTCATCTATCCCAATAGCCGGTCGGCTAAACAGAGAGGTAAAGAGGGCACCCCATGTAGATTCTAACAGTGGATTCATCTGAGCATTAGACTGGAAATGTTCTTGTTCTTTTATTAATGTCCACTCATCTATGCTCGATGTTTTCACTACACACTGAAAATGTGTCTCTAATTTGTTGGAACATCCTGCCTTTCATTTGCCTGAATGTATTTTTATAATGCTGCCCTATTACTCTAAGAGATGCTTTAAAATGCCCCATTATTTTATATAGTATTTCAATGACCTAATAAGAATTCTCTTTTCAGTTTTGCATTGCTGTATTTCCATAGAAAATCCCAGAGGATGGGAAGAAAGAGGCTGAACTAGCCAGGATGCACCATCAGTCTTATTTTATGAAATGATTGGGACTACTTGGGGCCAAGGAAACGTCTTCTGAAGGATAACTGCCCATAGAAGAATTCATGCACATATTAAACTTAAAGATATTACTGGGCGACCAAACGAATTTATGTTTCTGATTTGAAACCATCACCTAAGTAATCCCTACGCTATCGAGTTCATGGCCCCATTCACATAAGGTGGGACTTAAAATCATGTGATCACTTCAAACTGTGTTCCATATTTCAAAATGGGTACAACACTTAAATAGTTTCTCAGCAGCAAAAATAAAATCAATTCTCTACCTCTGATCCCCTCAAACCCTGGTCAGCTTTCCCACTAAATCCCTGATAATATTCCCAATAAAGATTCCAGTCTAAGACTAAGATTCCAGTCCTTTAAGTTGCGGGCCCACCAATTCCAATCAGCAATCTGCTTTTCTGATAATTAGAGACAGGAATACCCACTCTAGTGTTGTAGGCATGGTCCCACATACAGTTCATTAAAATCACTGACCAACAATACTTCTGCCAACCCATAATCTTCTCTCCATCTACTATAAACTGATTCTGTATTCTCTATAAAACGTTAGATAGCTAACTTGGTCTCATTCCTATATATGTTTACAATAAAAATAGGGATGTTATTTGTAATACCACTAACATAAACTGCCAAAATGTCTTCCATGGAATCTGAGAAAAGATGGGCCATCTCCACTCTAGATGTATTAACAGAAACTTCCTGGCCCCTCTGTAGGTCTACCTTGAATCCCTTTGGCATTCTGTGTACAAATATAAAAAAAGAAAACGTCTAGCACTAAGCTGACATTGCAAAGGTCTCTTGGAAGAATATTATATCTACATCTTTAAACATTTCCCCAATAGCATGATTGTGAATCAGATGTTTGTTTCTGCAGGTATTCCAAGAGACCTTCTTTCCTAAAGTGGGACTGCTAGAAGCCGGGCCTCGCGGGGTCTTTGTTAGAGACCCCTTTATCAGCCATCCCGAGATCCATGTCAAGTCTGTTCCTTTTGTTTGCCTTGCTAAGAGATTCTCTACGAATCTCTTCTGCTTCTAGCTCGCAAGTAATATTCATCTGTGAAAAATATGTGAAAAATCAGGTTGTGTGTTACTGGGTAACTTTGCGTTGACCATAAGAGGACCACGCCCACGGGGAATGTAAGTCTTATAGATATTATTTTATTTGTATCACGCTCGTACACAAGTGCATCACAGCACAACGAGGCAAGGGAGGGAAACAAGGGGGAACAAAAACAACGATCTTACTAGGCCCAGTGACATTGAAAATGCGCAAGTGCACGGAAGTGGGAAAGGGGGAGAGTGCAGGGGGGGAGTGGAACGTGCTAAGCAAATGAATACAAAACAAATAATAAATAATAGTCTTAGCTCCGTAGGCTTAGGTCATCAGTGGCCAACCATATCATGTATCGGGCTGTCTCTGATGAAATTACCACCTCTACAATATCCAAGCACACTGGGTCACAGAAGTTCACCAAAGCAATGACTTTTGTAGAAATATGATGTAAAGTGAGGATCCCCCACAAAAGTGGGGACTGCTTGCTGATTCAGTGTGACACAATCCTCTTTACAAAACCTTTCCTCCACAATTATCTTTAATGAGTCAACTCTAATACAAATCACTTGATGAATAGATGTCAAGTTATTATATAGAGTCCCTGGAGGATAAAGTATCTCCAAAATGTTTCCCTGAATATTCTTACTTGCACAGGACAGGGCATTACCCCCCTGACCAGCAGTGATATTAACCAACCCTCAAGCCTTAATGAAGTAAAGGGCAATAGGTCCAGAAATGTCTGCACTTGTGCATCCATTGCTACCGAAAGGCAGTCATTTGAATCATTTACAGACACAAATAGGGCTACTTTTTTTCTTCTCTTTTCTTTTCCATTTAATTTTCATGATATCAAGGGACAAAAGCGGTGAATCTTCTACAAGATTAGAAGGTTCCACTGGTGCTAGATTTCCTTTTTTTAAGTGGATACACCGCTGGTAGGTGGTCCTCTGGGCCTTTGCTTCGAGTGACTGAAGGGACTTGCGCGAGCATGCTTTATTATGCTACTTGACATTTTTTTTTGTTTTTGTTTTTTCCTGTTTGCCTGATTTTGAACAAGTTATTATATCACCTTCAAACAAAAAGGGGCTTTGGCAGTTGATCCGATAAGCGACTCCTGTAAATCCTTGATTATTTATAAACTTTGCTTAGTGGCGTAAGAATGTAGTACAGCAAAACCATGTATCCATCTGTGTCGCAGTTCACTGGAATTTGATGGAAATAAGCCTAAACCATCATTATTAAGTTGAATAAAAAGAAGACAACCCCACGACTCTGCGCCATGAGATGATGAATTTTGTTTTTAATGTTTGGTCTTAAAACACCCAAAAACAAATAGAAATTAATGTGCCCTTTGTCTCTACATGTGTTTCGGTACGCTGAGCCTGTATCAAATCAGGGCCCGAGATGCTGATCCGTATGTAAGTTAATAGCAAAAACTTCTAACTGGGTCTGATCCCAAAAGTCCAAATCGAGAAGGATTAATTAGCGTCTCGCGCATCGGCTGGCATCGCAATTCTGCACACATTATAAGTGAATTCAATTGCTTTGCTTATTTTCTGATTTGTATTGTCACCTTTGGGTGATTGCTGTGCCGTATATAGATATATTAAACCTATGTGTGATTTGAATATTAAATAAATAAAAATAAATATTTACATTTACAAACTAGCCTGATTCCTGGTTCAGTGTGACCTGGGTGGTATTTTGAGAAGGGTGTGATATGAGTGGTATATCATTCAGAATATTGAACTTATAGACAAAAATAAATAAGGGTTTCATTGCACACTACATGCTAGGTGAGACCTGGGTGTGTGCCTGATTGAAATCCCTTACAGTTTGCAAAATCTATTAGCACACTCACATTAGTGAGGAGATTGTATGAAGGGTGAATGTGCATGATACACAACCTTGCTGTTAAGTATGGGGATGTTTGAAACTTGTATTTGACATTTACTGCAATCTTTGCAGTAAATGACAAATACATTTTACTGTGCATGGCTGGCCTTTAGTTGGCAGCATTGCACGCAATATAAAGTGTGCATATGATGACAGGCACCATTTTACAGAAAGCACTGGTAAATATTTTGTCACCCGTCACCATAGGATGAGTGCATTTCTCTTAGGTCGAGGTCATGAAAACCGTTGTGGCTAGTAACTCTAGTGCTTTTAACTTAGTTCTTGGGTGCACGGCCTTCGGCCATGCACCCAAGACTCTAGGTGCTGGCCACAACTACCACAGCATATCACACCTATAGTCCCTTATAGTTCCTCTACCTATCAATTTCATCTTGGGTGCATGGCCTTTGGCCATAACCACCACAGCAAATCACCCCCTGGTGGCGTACAAAAGAGGAGCACACTCATACCAATAAAAATGTTAAGTACTGCATGTACCCAATTTTAATGTTTAATGTTCGCTGACACTACGCATCCTTCAAATACTTTCAAGTTACCTGTGCACAGCACGTACTGAAGTACTATCCTTATGAGACCCCTCATTTTCAGTACTTACAAACATTCCGGACAAGGTTGGCATAGGGAATACATCATGAGCACAGTTTCGGAAACAGCATTTCGTCTCTGGTCGCCGCTGCGCTGTCGGCGGATCCAAGATGTCGGGCGCATCCAAACAACCTGACGCACATCACGGCTCACTGCAGCCAATCGGCGGAGACGTCGTGTGTCCGCGGTCAAGACATCAGCCCCTTAGCCAATCGGTATCCTGTCTGCGGGGTGAACAGGGAAGTGTGACCGCGGAGTGGACATAGATATCACTAATTTTTAGAGACATACTTTTCGATCGTTTTAAAGGAAACTAGTGGACGGATTGTCACCAAATTTATAAAAGCACGCTTTCGGGACCAAGCCCCTGCCCTGCGGCAGACTTGGTGAAAATCCGTCCAGCGGTTTGGGCTGTAGGCGTGCGCAAAGTTTTTTTCCCCCATTCAGTCTATAGGAAAAAAAGACGTTTTGGGACACCCCCTACAACTTTTCTCCCCTGGACCAAACATCACCAAACTTTGCAAAAGAAATCAGAGTGGGCCATATACTTTTTTTTTACAAAGTTTCGTGAGGATTCGTCCAGGGACAGCAGTTATAAGCCGCCCAAAAAGTGCTCTTCCTTTGGAAACAGCAACTTAACCATAACAACACAGCCATGGTAAGTAATAAACGTTTTTGATAAAGGTATACACCACAGAGTGTTTTCAACTTTCCTAACCCACTATATTAATTGTTATTGTGACTTATATTGCACACAGCTTGTATGTATTTGCCCTAGAGTATCCTGTTTTGAATTGATACAGCATTTTCAGCAATGTCAATGTTCAAAATATGTCTTTCAAGAAAAGGATTGAAAAAGGGTTTTAAAAGCCATTATGGTCCATGGAAAAGTGGGCTTCTCTGCACTTTCTCTGCAGTCAAACCAAGTTTGATATGCTGTAAAACACATTGATTCAGGTGATGAGCGGGCAACAAGAGAGGGTTCAGCTCTGGTTGAGTTAGATATTGAGTCGATGTAATTCAAAGGGTCCACCATATTCAGCTTTTGAGTCGTGATAAGCAGGGTCCTGTTGGACCAATTAGGTGATCAAAGATGCAGGGAGTCGAAGGCTTCTGCATAGGTGAAACAGTGTTGGTATCAAGGCTGAGATGGCCGTCACTGGTGTGAAGTGGCATCAAGCCTGTTCAAAGATGCATATGAGCAGTTTGATGTCATTACCCAGGTTCTATTGTCGTAGTTGTGGAATGAAGGGTTCAGCACCACTTGGGGTTTCTGGGAGTCACAATCTAGGGACTCCTTTGATAAGGGGAGCCCTTCTGTTGGGATCTAAGTACAGGAAATCTGGCTGGCACTTACATGGGGTGTTCCACCTCCAGTGACAAGGTTCTGGTTCCACTACAGGCAGCAGTTGAGGCCAGCATTGGGAGTGAACTGCTGTTGGCCTGTGTCCAACAGCAGTTCACTTCCAGTGTGCCCTGGGTTTTGTTAGAGAACAGAGCTTTCATCTGCCTTTAATGTCTCTTGTCTTCACCTCTATTGCAGTGGACACAGGAATGTACCCCACTCCCAACAGGGATCCAAAGGTATATTTTTTTTGGTGTCCAAAAAAGAATCAAGGAAGCAGTGGGAGACCCTCTCCCTATAAAGAGAAAATGTCATAGGGGATAGGACAAAATCAAGCATGCTTTAAGTGGCCCAATTCCCATGGCTGTAACAAGTGACCGTAGCCTTCTGGCATCCTACCCCTAGTGCCTTGTCCTGCAGGAAATGGAAGGGAAAGGAAAGAAGAGAGCCCCCCCCCAAAAAAAAACAAGATAATGAAACTCATTCTCAGGCCCCCTCCACTTTATGGCTACTCTGACGATGCTTGCTTCCCAAACCTGCTGACTTCATATGCCCTTTGGTGTGCAACAACCTGGTGTGAGGCTGGCCTTTGTTATGTGAGTGCATCTTTGAAGCAGGTTTCCCAGGAGATTGCCTGACGGGCTCTCCAATGTCCCAAGGGGACCTGTTACCCTTTCTCCCGGTCAATACAATGAAGGCAATGTTCTGGCTTTGGCCTCACTGGCAGAAGTTGGGATTATCAGGCTAGTATTGAATCCATGTATCATTCACTTGATACCATTGACCTTGGCTCACAGAGTTCAAAACTTGTATGATATCAAATTTGCTCTGGTTTTAATAATTGCTCAGTCGCCATTCCATAATCAGATATGGCTTACATTAGGAGATAGCCCTGCCACCAGACTCCTAAAGCAAAAGGTGTCAGGTTTAAGCTCAGAGGTTAAAATGTCAGGTATTTGCTCACCACACATGTGAAAACAGTCTGTGCTTGTTATAAAGCGATCCTTACAACATGTTTCCTTTTATAAAATGGCATTAATCACCAGTGACACCATGGAGAACAAGAACTATGCCTGTTTTCAAGCTGCAAAGCATAGCTTGCATTAGCATGTAACGTGTGTGAAAATGAAGGCCAATCTATATATTCCACCTGGTTCTCAACAGTGTTGATGCAATTTTTTCCAAAACTTGTTTTATCTATTGGGTACTAATTATCTCAGACCAACTTAGTTGGTGTATTTTAAATTGTCTCTTGAACAACAATTAAGTGTAGAAAGTTAAAATCCTTCAGTTTAATCGTAGGTTTGTTAATTTGTACAATTGTTTCCATGAAAATGTTTTTGATCAGTACTGTGTAGATATAAGTGTTTTTGTCATTCTAATAAGAAGCATTGGAATCGCCAAAGTGTTTGCTTTTGTGTGGGTATTTGCCGGGCACTGCTATAATGGTACTACCTGCTCATAACGTCGCAACAGATAGTCATCCATGCCTGGCAGATGCCTGCTTAATACCTATAAACAAGTCACCATTATAGATTTTTCCAATGCATATTTTTAACATGGCTTCATTACATCATTAACTCCCAGGACACTGCTTACCAATGACGCTTCCAGGCCCTATACAGCACAATATTTTATGATAGATAGCTCAAAGAGATGCAGAGAGGCTGTTCTATTGGGGTGGGAGAACCAGTTAGTGGGTGGGAATGGCCCCAGGAATGTACATGACCACGGGTGGTCAATGGGAGGGTAAATAATGAAACAACTTAAACAGGCTGTGGTTCTCCTCACATCCATCAATGTCATGGTGGGGACTTCAACATTCCCAAGCCGCCCACCTTGAACTTACATCCCTTCCATCTGAAAACTCTGTCTACTCCCTCCAAAACCAGTCTACCCACTCTGGTGGGATCTCTCTTACCTTTTCTTTCTGTCTTCTTAGCTTTCCTCGCCATTGAACACGTTCTGTCTAATCACTCCATTGTTCACTTTAGCACCTGTGTCCCTCCATCCTCTACTCCTCCTCTCCACTCTTCTTCAATGAGTCAGGTCCAGTGCCTTACTGATGTAAGGACCTCACTCCTGTCCCTTGCCCATATTCATGCCTCTTTCATTGACCATGCTTTTTCTCACTTTCACTACGCATTTATGACTCACTTTGACCAACAGTATCCTGCATCCTGCATGCATGCACATTTACACCTTACCCTTCAACCTTGGAGCACGTCTTGATCCAGATCCTCAAAACAAAAATGGTTTGTAGCTTAAGAAACTAGTGCAAATCTCACACTATTACCCTACTCCTAGCCTACAACATCTCCACTGCTGCCCTCCCCTCTGCATTCAACTCTGTCAAATCCTCCTACTTCATAAACCTAATATCCTCTCTTTTCAAACAACACCACATCTTTCATCTACCTTCTAAGCGTTGTTCACCCTTCCCAAGCCAATATCTGTTACCCCCTTCCTTTCTGCTAATTATGTTGCTTGCTACCTTTCCTCTCGCAGCCCTCCACTCTCTCTCCTACCCAACATTTTTCTGTCAACCATTTCTCTTGCAGTGTGCCCCTTCAACTCTCAACTATTTCTTCCCTACAACTGTTTCTGAACTAGAGCCTATCCTTCACAGCTTCAACCCATCTTTTGCTCCTCTTGACCCGTATGAGCCTCAAACAGTCAAAGACTTTGGCCCTCATTATGAGTTGACCGGTGCAGAAATAAAGAGCTGGTAAAAAGATATACTTGCACCTTTTTGGACCGGCCAACTCCAAGTCTGGCGTTAGTGGCTCTGATCTACCAGCAGGCCTGAGCTTGCAGTAGATCATTCCCTGTAAGTGATTTCAATCCGGCACTTCACCTAAGTCACTGCCTAGCGTGGGATGCACAACTGTGACCCCTCATTATTTATTTGTGTCTATAAGTTCTATTATTTCTGAATGATGTACTACTTATATCACGCCCCTCTCTTTTATTCCCCCTACCCCTGGGTCACACTGAACCAGGAATCAGGCTGGTTTGCAAAGTTAAAATATTTATTATGTATTTCACAATATATATCAAACTATGTTTAATGGGTATACAATGATCACCAATGGGGTGTTGTCACACTAAACAATCTCTTTCATCACAAGGAGCAATGATGGGGAAAAATAATGCAGCATGGAAATAATACTTTGGTGGGTTTGTTCAATCAAATGCAATGTGATTACTATTTCCCCCTGCATACTCCTCAATGCCCCCAATATGCAATATGAAGAGATAGAAGGAGAGAGAACAGGTTTCAGGAATGGAGAATTTAAGCAAAAGTATCAATCCCAATTTCCCCCCAGCAAACACAAGAAAGAAACAGGAATGATTGCAAACTGTTAAATGGTTTTAACGATGGCTTTGAATGAATGGGGTAAAACACTAAAAATGGTTTAAATCACTGATATTGTTGAAATTCTAAAGGGAGCCGCTTTGTATGGTTTCAGACAAACACTAGCAATGATTTGAGAGTAATAAGCAAGTTGGAAACTTAATTTTGAGGTCGGTTGCAATGAAAAGCAATTTTACACGTTATAGATTTTACCAAAACAAAATAATTGTTGCAAACTTTTCTCTGTTTTGGGTTCTTTATAAAGCTTAGGATGTTAGCTACAAGTAGACATGTATATTTTTGTTTCTAGCATACAATTTGAAGAAGTTATGGACATTTTTGTGGAGGTCATTTTTTTCAGATGGAGGTAAATTGTAAAACAAGATGCGCTTTTAAAATGCAAACAAGGTTCTTTACATTAGGGATGGACTATGAAGATACAAACTACACGACAGCACAACCAGCAGCATACCAGGATGTCTCTGAATGGTTTTTTGCCTGCCGAGATGCTTACCTTCTTCATTTGAATATATCAGCGCAAATATGATTTTAACAATATTATTACAGAAGGGTTATAGGATAAGAGAGAAAGTTCAGGCAAGACAAAAAGGATTCCTAACAATACAGTTCTGGATATGAGATAGATTTGATTTGGATAGGGATGACTATGGACAGTTCATAGGCTAGTGACAATCCTATACTATGGATACTCACTACCAATGATTTGAATGGAACCGTCTGGGTTTCTGGTCAAGGATTTTTCTGGAACAGACCGCTGGGCACACCAGACTGGTCTGGTTCAGTGATCAGCAAGGGGCCCTGGACACCGCACGGCAGGACTGGACTGGATCTGCAATCGCTCTCTGGTCTGCACAGCACAGCATGGCATGGCACCACATTGGGATTTAATCTGCCCTTCTGGTTGTGAAGATTATTCTTTGGCTGGCAAGCAGTTACAGCACAGCCTGGCTGCTTCTTTAGTTTCCCCTTAGAGTTTAGGGATGGGTTCTGGAAGTTAGGCCCAGCTGAACATCATTTAGATATGCTCTGAGCCTTTCTGCTTGCAAAGTTTTTGGAGTCTGGAACAAGGAGTATGGATGGATCTCCTTCAAAGTGCTTCACCAAATTCTGGATGGTGAGTGGATCAGTGTTTTTTTCTAGGTCCTCAGCTCTCTCTATTTATGTGTTTCATAAGAGGTGGGTTTGCTGAATTACCCTAGGCGCACCCCCAAGTATTGTATTGGCTAAAGTCTGCTCTCTCCCTTGATTGGAGCAGAAAACAGAGTGTCATCTTGATGATGTGGTTTATGAGGCAAAACATGTTCCCCTTTGCCTTTTGCACATAAAATCAATTTTTGATATAATACATCTGTATATGTGTAAAATCTTTATACCAATAACATACATAGATCAGATATCTTGTGGATCAAATATTCTTCCAAGCCCCGTAGCGGTGGGATCTTGGGTCTGGATTTGACAAATTTTCGCACTTTTGTCTGGGACACATCTGATTTGTCCACAATTTTGTACATATATGTGCATGATATCTGGGCAGAATGGTATGAAGTTTCATGCTTCTGACATAAATACAATTGCTACAAAACCAGAATTTTCACTGTGTCTTCTCAGAACATGTGCACAGATTTCTGGCCCCTCTTAAAATGTGCACAAAAAAATCACATTAACACTGCAACTAATTCGACAATTTTTACAAATTCGCACAGTCCTTTATCAGACTTTTTAGAAATATGCTTTCTGTGCTTTGTGAATCAACAAAAGCGTCTGTCTCCGCCTCCATTGCCATCTTGTAGCTCAAGAGACCCTTACAATTTGCATATCCTTTCAGCCAAGGAAGGTTCAATGTCTTTCCCAGGAGCAGCCCCAGTGCCCCTCCCCTCTTAATCAACACCTGAATGTGAGTTCCTGGACCAGAGAGCAGGAGGGAGGTGCCTTGCCCAGTGGGGAATTTGCTTTGTAGTTTGGCTTGCATCAGGCTTACTTTAAAAATCACTTTGTTAATTTTTTCTTTGTTGAAAATGAACTTGCAATTTTAAAACAGGCAACCAGAACTCTAATTCCAGTCTCTAACACATGGATATTAAATAGTTTCAACCTATTTTACTTTTGATAACAGGTCACTTAACTTAGAGACATTTGATTTCCATTGTACAAGTTTAAGCTTCTAATGCAACTAATGACAGCTGTCATACAGGCGGCCACTGGTACTGTGCCCATATTTTGATAGATTTTCACAGGCAAGCACACTTTTTACTGTGGATATTTTGATGATAGATTCTGTTTTTCCTGACATTGTGTGTTCATAATGATTCTTTAAATGAAGTGGCAGGTAACACACAGAAAAAATATTGGATGTTTTGTGGTGTTTTGGTCCAGTATTTTATATTTTCAGCAACCAAGAAAAAGGGATTTAAGAGCAATTTCTAGGTTTCTTGCAATAAAGCACTGCCTTTCCTGCAGTGTTTGTTTTTACTTGGTGGGGAGCCCAGTAACATGTTTCAGCAGTGAGGTCTCCTTTCCACTACTGACACAGGCAAAGTAGATTTGGTAGCCATCTTTCCGTGTTTCAAAGTGCAATTTCCATGGTTTAGGCGCGCATAGGGCTTTTCTTGGCCATTTAGCTGATTCTGGTGCCACCGGCACACAGGGATGTCGCAGGGCAGATCCTAGTGGGTTAAAACATCCCACATACCTTACCAGCAGATAAATGTTTGAACCACCAGCACCGGTACTAATAGTGTCGGTGATTCAGGCAACACCATCCCATGGAGTCCTATGGATATTGATATTGATTGTTTATTTGTATAGCGCCTATACACAATGTGTTTTCAAAGCGCTTCAAGGAGGGAGGGAACATGGGAGAATACAATTACATTCTTACAAGTCCTTAAAACAGATCAGAATGTGAGAAATAACTATCAAATCATAACAGATAGTACACGTGCATGGAACAAATAAGGGTGAGGTGAGGGGGAAAAAGGAGACAAAACTAGCAGTAACATTACTATGTCTGACTACAATTGTTGCAGTGCAAGAGTGACAAGAGTGAGGGGGAGAGGAATAGAAGGGGAAGGAGAGAAACAGAACAAGTGACTATCCATTAAAGGTCAACGACTGTTCAAGATAGTGCAAGGGAGGGAGTGGGAGGAGAAGATGAGAAACGAAAAGGGAGGACAGACAAGCTGTTATCAGTGGTCGAGTAAGTACTAAGATATAGTTTAAAAGTTGGAGGGAGCAGAGGGATGCAAAGACAGGTGGCTACAAATTACTATGGATAATACCAGGATATCCGGTGTCAGAGATGATGCAGTAGTTTCCCCGTATCCAGTCGGTATTTACGGCAGGATGCCAGGGAACTCACTATGAACCTCTTTGTCTGAATGACCTGCCCATATCTTTTTGAGCTCTTTAACCTCTCTCACCACTGGATTCTTCCCTGCCCCCTTCCAATATGCAACTGTCATACCCGTTATGAAGAAACCCTTGTCCGACACAAACAACCCTTTGAAATATCACCCTATTTCCCTCCTTCCCAATTATTGAATGGTCCTTGAGTGGATAGTCTTTAACAGGATCAATAAATCGCTTGCAGAAAATGACTTTGGAGATCCACTTCAGTCTGGCTTCTATAGTAAATACTCCAACAGGACTGCACTCATGCATATGTACAACATTCCCCCTATTGCTCTCCACTCCACACTCCTTTCTAAATTTATACTTTTGGGGCTATTTGACACTCTCAAAACTGCTGACAAATTCTCTCTCTGCCTTCCTCTCCAGGATCTTGGGTCTTGCAAAAATGTTCTTGCCTGGATTGCTTCCTACCTGTAAGATTTCTCCTTTAAAAGCTTCTGCCACTCGCAAAGCTTTGACACCACCCCTGTTGGCATCCTCCAAAGACCATTTCTTAGATCTATGCTCTTTATACTCTATAGCACTTCCTATGAAAACGTATGTCGTCCTGTGGCCTGTACTATCACTTCTTTGCTGATGAAAGTCATTTGTTTTTTCCTTTCCCTCCTTCCCGCAGCCGTATCAGAAGAGATTACCAACCACTGCAATCAGTTACTAAATAGTTTTCTGCTGCCTCTTGCTGAACTTTTAAAACATGTGTCATATTTTTCCCAGCTTCCAATGCCATCCCTACCATTTGCTATCACACTTCTTCTCACCTGGCCTTCTTGCTCCACCTCCTAAGTCCTGCAACCTTGCATCCTTTTTGATAGCATCCTCGAATTGCAAACATTCATCAATATTGCTGAATTTGCATTTACCTTCTCAACTTTGGCAAATGTGTCAATTTGTAACTTACCACTCTACAAAAACTCTAACCTTTATCTTTGTGCACAGCAAACGTAACTAATGTCTGAGCCTTCTCTTTGGTTGTCCTCTCTACTCCTTCATCCCATTAAGCAAATCCCTCAAATGTGCTACATGCTCTCTCGTCACCCTACCCAGATCCTCATCCCAGTGCTGTGCAATAACATCCTTTTGTATTTGTGTACATTACTTCTCTTTAGTTAGAAGCACTTGGTCCCCTAGTTTAAGTTAATGCTACCTTTTTAGGTCACATGTTTATTTTTATTTTCTTTAAGTATGTTGCTGTTATATAAGCACCAGCTCATGTCACTGCCACCTGGGAAAACCGACTGGTGTAGAGTAGGGTGCGTTGAAAACAACAAAATAAGAGCCCTCGCTGCTCTATTAATATAGATCTGGATCAATGCCTGGTTCCACTGAGGAGGGCGTGACCGCCCCTTGCCAGGGATGATGCATTGTTCTGGCTTTTCATATTGCCAGTTTAATAGATTTCAGATTGCCTCCTAGGTGAAGGAATCTTTCCTCGTCATTTCTGATAAGGAAATAACAGCCTGCTGGACTGCAGTTTATGTGTAAACGTGCACACTCCGAACGCATGCGCGTGGCTTGTTTTTTGCAGGGCTTAAACACGACTGGAACGCAATGAATTTGGATTCCGGTTTTGTTTAGGTTTAAATTCCCTTAATTGCTGACTGGTGTCAAGCACTTCAAGATGAGCACGTGTGTCTAGATTTTTAACATGCTGTGTAATTCTGGCAGCGTCCTGGAACTTTACAAGGAAGCCAAGACAAAGAAAACGTAACGGTGCGATAGTTGACTTAATGGAAGAAGCGGACCTCATAGTTGGATTCACTAGACCTGCTAATGTACGATACCCTAATCCATTTTGGAGTTGGAGAGGGGATTGAAGTAATTCTGGGAGAGGGTGCAGCAGACGACGAGGAAAGGGTGAAGGAGGAGGAGGAGGTGGTGGTGCTGCTGAAGGAGAAGCTGAGATATGGATGGCCCCAGTGCGGATGTATTATGAGGCAATATGTGTCATTGCCCTGCAATCGCCTGAGCATGCGGGTGGGGAAGAGTGTGAGGGGGCAGAAAGGATTGCTGATATACAGCGTGTGCTTTTAACATTCAAGGTGGGGGCATCACACAAGGGTTGGTCGTTGGGGACCATGGTAACACGAAAAGCACAGGAAAAGGATGCATGGTTTAACTTGTCTTAATGTGCACATGCCAGCTTCCAGTAGCCTCTCCTCCACAGCACCCTGCAGCATTGGGGACCCTGCAATGATGGACTATCTCTAGTTCTCCCCAAACGCACAGATAGCTGAAAACACTGGCCCTAGCTGTTTCCATCTGGCAGCTTTTCCGTCTGGCAGCCACCCTCTGAGTCTGCCCCAGCAACTCTGCTCATCCTGAATATTTGTGTCTGTTCACCAACACCACCACTGGCAAAGCGTGATTTTACTTTTGAGTACTAGTTTTCTGGGTGTGCTACTGTTTGGGTAGATGTGGAGGAACTGAATGGTCATTATATTGTTACAGGCTACTTGTTTTGCCAAATGACCATCAGTCAATGGGGGCTTAACCCCACAGCACTGGAGGATGCCATGGAGGGTAGAGGTTTGAAACCAACATAACGTGTTACTTCAACAACAATTTAGCCTAGCTGGCAGATCTCTACATGTGGGGCTAGTAAGGACAAGCTCCAATAGTGAGGTCTAGTTCTCCACTTTTCTCTTTATTTCTGACTGGTGAATAGTCTGGTACCCCTACCCTGGGTTCCACCAACCTACCATTTCTCACATAGGAAGCCTCGGGTCAGGGTTCACTGAGGTGAAGTCGTACATGAACATGGGGCAGAATAACTAATTACCAAAGGCAAGGTGGAATTCAAGGAACACGTTTCTGGGTGGAAGGATGAATCAAGAAAACCGAACACCGTTATGCTAAGTGAACAGGGTCCAACATCCAGGCCCTATTCTAGTGCATGCAATTCCATGTCTACTGCATCCTGGAAATTGACATTCAAAATAGTCGCATGGTGTTTTAAGAGCCCAGTCAACATGTTGACATTGCCTTGGCAGATGATCTGAACAATGTACAGTGTTCCCATATTCCGTCGATGTGTTGCACTCCTACCAGACCAAGACCCTGTAGTTTACCCACCTTGTTTTAGGGATTTTCATGTGATTATATCAGGACTCGCCCTTACAATTGCCTCCACCTGCCTTGGAGGTCTTTTTTTGGAAGAGTGTCCCTCCCTTCCATGGTCTTTGTTGTTTTGCATTAATTGTAACCCCAGCCCTCAGTCCTGATGTCAAACTCTTTGTGTGAGCCCTCTACAGACTCAGTTTAGGCTACAAGGGCTTTGGAAATGTACATGTTCGGCTGGTGGGTTTGCAGCTAGCACCAGTAGCTCGGCTACAAAGCCCAACAGCCTACCCTCTTGCTCCCTCACTTCAGCTTTAAGGCCTGACTCCTGCCAGCTTTTTGATCAAGGCTCACAGGACGATCTGTGATCTGCCCATCCATACAAATCTTAACTCCTCTACAGAGTGGATTGCTTGGCTCAACTTCCACCTGTTCTTCTGTTCTCGGATAATGTGGTCTATTTAACATGCCAAAAACCGGGTTCTTCCTCTGGCATTTCTCCTCCTTTCTGGAACATAGGCTTAGCTCTTCCTCATTGTTTGTCCCTGATTGTACACTTGATCATTCATTGTTGCAATGAGCAATGTAATAGGTAGTTCCTGGTCATCCTCACATTAGGGTTTTTGATTGTTGGGGTCTAATAGGTTCTGCCCCCACCCATGGGTGTGTCTTGGGTACACTGTTATGTACAAGTGATGAGGGTGTTATAATAACTTCATTTGATCCATGCCTGGCCCTCATAGCCTGAGGGTCAAATAGCTTTTCTGCCATCTTGGGAGCAGGCATATGCATTATTTTGACTGGTTAATGCTATATTCTATCAGCAGAAACAGTCAGTAAGTTCACTCACTGACCAATACTGTGTCCCTATATTTACTTCCATAGGGTAGGCATTGGGCTCCATTCTTGAATCAATTGTACTGCTGGCACACCTGATGTGCACGGATCCTGGAATCACTTTGAAGCACTTCACCTGTGTGTAAGTGCCATATAAATAAACATTAAATAAATAAGTGAATGATCCACTTGTGGATTGACTTTGCCAAGAACGAAAGAGTCAGCAAAGTTCCTGCATGTATTGTGTGTCTGGCAACCACTTGTTGGGGTTCATGTTCTCATGGTAACTTTACCCACATATTGCTCACAAAGAGCATAGTAGTCCTGGGACCCTACGGTATATTTCTTTGTTTAGGTATACTACCAGATTTTCTTTGGAGTGGTGGTTGAATGGCAAGTTATCAATTGAGAGTGGACTGGGAAAGCCCTGATGTCCCATTCTTCTTCCATTTAATATCTTCTGATTGCAGATAAATGTGTTATCCTGATAAAAATACCCCTTATGTTATTCAATCTTCTGTCATATTTGTAAGAAAGGCCATTGTGTGTTTGCAATGGCAGACAAATAGGGAACATGTGTCAAGCC